>NC_056525.1:239325990-239365789 GCF_019175285.1 Sceloporus undulatus
TAAAAACACACACAACAACAACTAGTAATTAGTGAGAACCCCCTTTAAAAATTATAGTGTAGGAGAAACAAGAATCCAGGGGCTATATCAAGGGTTTCATGCTGGCTGCAGGGGAACCTTTCTCTCTCCCATCTAATATCCTTTTGCACCAGCCTAAAACTGACTACAGAGGGCATTCCATCCCTCTGTATTTAGTTGTGGGTTGCGGCAGGGTGTATGTATGTGGATTGCTACATCTTACTCCCACTATTCTGCTAGTAGAACCCTTCTATTGGAAACTACCCCCACTCTGTATGTTTGCAAATTGCTCAGCAAATGTAAATGAAGCTAAGCTTGCCTCTTTTATTGGCAGGGGAAGGTACAGGATATGTCTTTGAAATGCAAAGGTATTGCTGAGTTTTGCTGAAAAGCATAATGTGTTTTTTATTTTGCTGAGTGAGCAGTTTAAGAAAATATTACTGCTTGCAACTTATGTAATACTTTTTAAAAAATCAAGTAGCTGTGTATCTAAAAACATTTCCCCTTAATTTTTGAAATGAAGATATTCTGATTAAAGGTGTCATGATTCTAACGATCAGCTTCTTTGTGAGCATTTAAAGCTATGGGCAACTTAACAATCACATATAGTTCCATTGTTTAGATATGTCAGTGCACATACACTTGTGTCTTGGTGAATTTAAAATGACACTTGATTTCCATATAAGTAATCAAAGATTGTCCTTATTTGCAGTGGCCTGTCCTCCAGGCACCTCCTTCCAGAATGAGAGCTGCATTCCCTGTCCTTCTGGATTCTATCAAGACCAAATGGGAAGCTCCTTCTGCATCAAATGTCCTCTTGGGAAATCAACTGTCTCTAATGGAGCTTTCAGATCTGAGCACTGTAAGCACCCTGAAACATTATATACTGCCTCTTCCTGGCTGCCAGTCAGCTTGGCTATATATTGCCTCTGGTATCAAAGGTAATATGCCTCTGCATATCAGTTTCTGATAATTTGAAATGAAGAGCACAGTGATACCCATGACCAGGTTTTCCATAGGGAACTGATTATGGACTAGAAAGTGGAAGTAGGTAGATATTTGGTCTAATATGGCAAGGAAGTCCTTATGTTTGTTAGGGATTGAATAAAGTTTGCTTTCTATACCAGTGGTTCTTAACCTCTTCTTTACCATGGATCACATTTAAGTGACCCCACAGATCCCAACCCAAGACTTAAGATTTAAAGCCACCACCACCACCACAACAATAGCTGAACACCGAACCATTAAGAGATGCACTATCCATCAAACATTCCCTCAGAGGTAGCAGATGAGGAAGGAAGACTTTTCTTCTGCTTCTTCCTGCCAGTTTGTAGTTCACAAGAACTCTAGCAATGCATTCTACCAGCTCATTCTCACTAATCTGGATCCTGCCTATACATTTTGTACAATGAAGAGGCATCAAACTATTCCTCATGATATTTTGCTGCCAGAGGCAAAGAATAAGATGGCTTCCCTCCCATTCAAAATACAAGAGCCACCACTTCCCAGTTGGTGAGTTCAAATTTAACACTGGAGGTGGGATAGCACCCTCCCCCTCTGGAAGGCAGAGCTTGGAAATGGTAATAAGCATTACAACATGTTGATACTTTTTATTACAAAGCAGAGTAGAGAGAATGCAGTGGGATCCAGACCATCATTCTGTCATTGCTTGGTAATCGATGGCTTCAGCTTGTCTATATATTGTCCGTCTTGAAAGTAACTTTCAAGTCCTGTTAGTTTAAGATATGCTGGAAATGTTTACTACTTGGGAACTGAGAACAAACAGACAGACAAAAATCTACCCAAAGACTTTCTCTTTTTCTACAATAGGTATTACTGATTGTCAGATGGCTGAAAGAGATATGCAGTGTGATGAAAATGGCCAGTATCAACCTTCTTATGCAGACCCAACAACCAAAAAATCATTTTGTGTTGATGGCTTTGGAGCAATACTAGAGTGGACAGAAACGAGTGGCTCACTTATAGACTCCCAGTGTTTAGGTGAGTGGAGTAGACAAGATTTTCTTCTAAAGAAGTGCAATGTCAATTCAAGGTGTGCCTGTGAATGTGCTTCAACTGACAATTCTGGAAGTCGCTAGCTCATCTGTAGCAGTTCAATATCAGATCTTACAATTAAGAAACAGACTTATTTTTTGCTTCCAGCCAATGTTGTCCATGGTTGCTTGGCCTTTCATTTTCCTTTTGCTGTGGAAGCCTGGTGGATAGGTTACTTTTTCAGGGGGGAAGAGGCTGCTGATAGACTACTTGAAGAGATCATCTATCTAGACCAGAGGTTCTGAGACATTGGTCTTCTAGGTGATTTGGACTTCAACTCCCAGATGTTCTAGCCATTATGGTCAATGAAGTTCCAAACATCTGGAGGAATGAAGGTTGAGAAACATTGGTCTGGGTAGATAGAGAAGACTAACCTGACATGTCTCTGCTTGTACATCTGCTCAAAAGCCTGTTCAGTGGTAGCTGGCAGCTTCTCCCTCATGGGAGTGATGAATCCACTCTTGACTTTCCTCTAAACTTTGAAGGGGCTAGCCAAGTGTTGAATGATTTGGGGCTGAGGTTCAGCACCGTGGACAGCTCTTTCAAGTTTGGATTAAGATTAGTTGCTGATCGCTATGGCCACAGACACAGGTGACACAGCCCCTACCCTGGTTTTGTTTTGTTTTTATATAGATAGATTGGAGAGATTAGATAGGTAGATTTTTAAATGTGAAAGACCAGGGAAAAAAATTGGAATAAACTCATTTTTCTCCAGATTTTAAGCAATTATTTTTCTAGGCTTTGTCACCTCTGTCTGATCCCTACTTTTATGCCCTGTTTTTTCCAGACTTGAACCTTTCTTAAATGTACATTTGCAACCTTTATGCAGCTGAAGGTCTTTTCTGATGTAACATGCAATGAAATATTCTGAAGTATTTTGGAAATATAATTTTCTACACAAAAGTAATTACCAGAGGTTATTTGCCTAAGTTTAAAGTAGATGATGAAGACATTCAAATAGTTCAACAACTTCCATACCTTGGCTCAGTAAATAATAATAATAATAATAATAATTATAATTATAATTATAAAAATAGTTTTTAGTTATATCCTGCCTTTTCATAAAGATCAAAGTGGGTTACATTGAAATACATAAATAAAATATATAGCACAAACACAACTAAAAGTACATATCCCCTTATCCCTTACCTTAAAACTAAAATAATAACACTAAAAATAACAACACTAATCAGAATCAAGACTGCAGTCAAGATCTCAGAAGACCAGGACTTGAAAGACAGCTATGAAGGAACAAGAAAAGATCCTGAAGTATAGATATATAATTGAATACTAAAGTTAGGATTGTCCATGCCATCATATTTCCCATTTCTGTGTATGGTTGTGAAAGCTGGACAGTGAAGAAAGGAGGTAGGAAAAAATGACCTAACTTGAAAAAAAAAATGTTTACAGATACCATGGACTGCCAAAAACAAATAAATGGGTCCTAGAGCAAATCAAACCTCAGCTCTCCCTAGAAGCCAGGATGACTAAACTGAGACTGTTATACTTTGGACATACCATGAGAAGACATGGCTCACTCAAAAAGCGAATAATGCTTAGTAAGGGACAAGGAAGTAGGAAAAGAGGAGCACCACATTCCAGATGGATAGACTCAGTCTAGGGACCCTCAGCCCTGGTTTGCAAGACCTGAGCAGGGCTGTTGATGATCGGATGACTTGGAGATCTTCATGGAGTCACCATAAGTTGAAGTTGACTTGATGGCAGTTAAGTAGGAAAAGAGGAGCACCACAACCATAAGTTGAAGTTGACTTTATGGCAGTTAACAACAACAAATATATAAGCCATGATAATGTTGAATTGCAATCATAATTCTTCTTCACCACTGCAGCCCCATTTCTGGCTGAACTGAGACATGGTGCTCCTGGCTCAATCCTGTGGTTCTTTTTCCAAGCAGAAAATGACACTTTGATCAAAAGCGTCTGTGGTGCTGAAAAACAGCCACCATTTGTTTCTGATTAGTTTATGCAGGTTTGGCTTTCAGAGGACAAACAGTGGTTCGAAAGGTTGATCTCTGGTTTTCATTTTGTGGTCTTGGACTGAGCATTTTAAAGCAAACATTACTTTCATGTCCTCCTAGTGGGTACTTTATCATGCCACTCTGACATGGGATACCCACAGAAATTGTTGAATATTTTCGGTCAGTTATTTAACATTGGGTCTTGTGCTTAAAAGCATAATCCTAACTGTTCAAGATGACCAAAGTCCACCTGACCTCACCCTAAGCCAGGTGAAACTATGCCAAATCCAAACATGTCATAGCCTAGGGATGTTGCAAATTATGTAGGGCAATGTTCACCTTGGCACAGGTTTGTACTAACATTTTGGCTGTTTTTCTGGATGAGTTTTGATGTAGCCTAATTTGGATTTTGAAGGTTGGTTTAAAGCCTCAGTTAAAGCAAATTTGGAGAACACCAGCCTAAAGTCACCAGAGTCCATCTAATCTTGGAAGCTAAGCAGAGTCAGCCCTACTTAGTACTTAGATGAGAGACCACCAACAAATACCAGGTGCTTTAGGGTATATTTCAGAGGAAGGAACTGGCAAAACCGCTTCTGAGTATTCCTTGTCTAAGAAAATTTTATGAAATTCATTGTGTCTCTGTAAATCAACAGGAGACTTTAAGGCACAAACACACAATTTGGCTCTTACTTCATCCCACACCTTTTGCATACCCATACCTTTTTGGTCTCTTCTGCAGATAGATTTTAATTAGCAAAGCATTTCTGATGATGCACAGCTCTGTTGCCAGATTTGAACTTGGTAGAAGAAGATTCTGCTGGTAGAAGGGAATTTCTGCTTAATCCTGTCTGTTAACTCTCTCTTTGTGTTAGGCTTGCACTAATCTGGAACAAATGTCAACCATAGAAGAGGATAGCGAAAGAGGGGTCAAGTAATGGAGTATCTATTCTTTCATCAAAATTCTGAAGGATATAAAATTACATTTGGTTAAAAAGCCAGCATAAATTGGTGTTAAGCAGATCTATGAACAAAAGGACACTGTGTGTTTCATTCTCCTTGTTTACTCAGAACTTTATTCTACTCCCTCTGGATTCTGGTGCACCAGAATGTTTATTTTGGAACTGGAGCATTTCTGGTTTACTGTAGCTGTCATGTGCCTCTAATATTTTAAAACCTTCAATAATAATAATAATAATAATAATAATAATAATAATAATAATAATAATAATAATTTATATACCACCTTTTGAAAGGATCAAGGCGGTTTACAAAATTACCTCCAATATAACTCCAATGCACATGGGTATAAAATGCAGCAAGCAGGCTGATGATATCAAAGCATGGATCAAGATTCTTTTTGTGGGGGGATTTTATGCTGATGTGCTCCTGATCCTCCAAGCAGAATGTAGCATGTTGTTGTGTCCTGGAGTATGATTGAAACCATCCTTCATCCCCCCTTCACTTTTTTGGAATGGTTCTGAATTTGGAATTTAATTTATATCAGAAAACTTTGGCTCACCAGTCGTTTCAGCTAGGCAGCACAGCAACTGCTGGACAATTCCTGGGGGTAGAGCTTTCACCCTGACTCAAATAGCCACTGATGGGTGCAGGGCTATGCCTGCTTCCACGTGGTTGTCAAGAATTAATTCCCTTTCTCAATATCCAGAATTCTCTGTTATTACACTGGTAGAACTTTATGTTCCTCCAAGCTTCAGATAGGATCTTTGCCTTACCTGCAAACAAGATGGTGCTAAAGTTTCCCCAATCCTCCTGTATCAAAATACATTGATTAATATACTCTACCACCCTGCTCTTTACACAGCTGCAAGGTAAAGCTGTTAGAAAAACCTGTATCTTACCAGTCAGATGCATGGCAGGAAATTGGATTAGATGGCCCTTGCAGTCTATTCCAAGACTGCAATTCTGTGATGCTGTTAAATGCTCACTGTCCCAATTTCACAGGGACAGTCCCAATTAATTTTCTCTCACTCTTCCAGCTGCTTCAATACGTATCCTAGTTTCCCTCTCCTCCTCCCACTTTGTCCTCTGCTTAGCTCAGTTTCTGTAAACTGAGTTTGAAGTGCAAAAGTAGTTTGCACCCAGTGAACTTGGTGGTGAGGAGGAAAGAAAGGAGAGAGTTGAATCTTGCCATTCTCAGTAGGCCAAGCAAAAGCAAACTGTTGCAGCCTCTCTTGGCTTTTCTGTTCCTTCTTATTAATAACATTGGCCATCTGGACCACACTTTGATATTGCTTGGCCACATGCATTCCAGTTTTTATCTGTGAAATGTTGGAAGGTATGGAAATGTGGCCCACCAGCCAGTGGCGGCCTATGTAGTCTGAGCCTCATTCTGCAATGTGTGTGGTGAAACAAACCCTTCCCCAGCTTGGACCACCCATGTATTGTAGTCCCCCAGGTTCTGGAGAAACCTTCAATTGAGAACCAGGTGGGACAGATTTGGCCATAGACTGCATTTGGCATGGAGTGTATGTCTGAAGTGTGTAGTGTGCAGGCTTACAGAACACTAGTTTAGGTTACATTTGCATTGCTGAATTCCAGTCTTACGTTACCCTGTTGCTATTTATTGAAGATGTCTTTAAATTCTAATTCCAAGACATGTCCTTTTCAACAACATTTTTTCTAGATTTTTCTTCTCATTTTTAAATGAGAAGATTGGGGAAATTTGAACCAGGGAGCAGTCCTGAAGCCTAAGATGTGATAGACCTAAATCACATTAATGAGAGTTAATTTGGTTTTGTATCTCCTGTCCTTTGAGACTGAGCTGGCAACCCCAGGTCTCTTTAAATTTCTGTCTCAACACGTTCTTAATGGAACATTTGGCATTAATTTAGGAGAGGCTGTAAAAAGAGACAAGTTCCAGATGAATAACTGTGCTAGTCTGCAGTAGCAAAAAACAGCGAATCCTGAGGTGTCTTGAAGGCTAGCCTGTTTATTGAGGGATGAAGTTTCATGGGCAAAAGCCTGCTTTGTTGAAAGTAATAACAATAATCTCTAGCATTTGCTGGAGGTGTGGTACTATGGGATGTTAAACCCTTTATTTCTATTGCCATTTCCTGACCTCCAGCTGCTATTAATTTTGTGTGTGTGTGTGTGTGTGTGTGTGAGAGAGAGAGAGAAAGAATATATATATATATATATATATATATATATATATATATATATATATATGGCATGCTCTTCATGATAGCCTAGGATTCATACTCACCAACACTTCATGGATGAAAACGAGATGACTAGAGTGCATCTGTACTGTAGAAATAATGTTGCTTATACCACTTTAAGTGCTGTAGCTCCATCCTATGAAATCCTGGGACTTGTAGTTTTACAAGGTCTTTAGCCTTCTCTGTCAAAGAATGTTAGTGTCTCAGAAAATAACAAATCTACCAATTTTGCAGGATGGAGCTACAACACTTATGGATGGAGCCCTGGCAGTTAAAATGGTGTCAAACTACTATTTTTTTCAGTGTAGATGCACCCTTGGTCTGCTAAGCAAAATCGGTGTGCTCAAAATGGCAAACATTACTAATGAGGAAGAACAAATAAGGTAGGAAAGGCTGCAGCAGTTTGCTTTTGCCTGAGCCTAGATGGAAGACAAGTTTCTGATCCTGCTCCGGTCTCCTGCTGAGTTGAGTGCAATCCACTTTTGCACTCTGAATTCAGTTTGCAGCAATTGAAGTAAACCCAGGACAAAGTAGAAAAGTTGGAGGAGAGAAACCTAAAACATTTTTTAAAACAGAGGAAAAAGTGAAACGACAGAAGATTAACTGGGACTGTCCCAGCCAAATCAGGACAGTTGGATCTACAGTTTTAATCTTTAAGAAATTTTTGGCCATATCTTGAGAAGAAAGGGCTTACTAGAAAAGATGATAATGCTTGGTAAAGTTGATGGCAATAGGAAAAGAGAAAGACTGCCTACCAGATGGATAGATTCAACTAGAGAAGCCACAGCCCTGATTCTGCAGGAGCTGGGCAGGGTTGGTTGAGGACAACATGACTTAGAAGTCTCTCATTCATGGGGTCACTTTGGGTCGAAGTCTACTTGAAGGCAGTAAACAACAACAAAGAAATTTTGCAACAGGATGAGTTACTTGTTCCCCTTCATTTTCCAAACTGTAACTTTCAGCCACAGCTATCCTCTCCTAACACAGTGATTGTCTTGAGATGGCAAGTGTTTCACTAACAGAGGTTTAGAATACCTGTCCTGCTCCAAGAACTAGCTATTGTGTGTTAGTGGATGAGGCATGCTGGGAGTTGCATTCTAATAACATCTGGAGATCTCCATGATGGTGGAGTCTCCTTCTTTTGAGGTCTTTAAACAGAGGCTGGATGGCCATCTGTCGGGGATGCTTTGATTGTGATTTCCTGCATGGCAGGGGGTTCAACTGGATGGCCCTTGTGGCTCTTTCAACTCTATGGTTCTATGTCCATCTGTGCTTTAAAGCTACCTTACCTCCCCCCCTCCCAAAAAAAGCCCCAAACTTTCTTTTCCTTCAGTGCCACTCCCTCTAAATTTGTCTCACTACTTGGAGTTCTCTGAGATTTTAACCAGCACTATGAGCCTTGGCAAGTGTGTGTGATCATGTATACATATGCACAGCATAACACTGGGTGGCTACTACTAGCCATGCAGGATGAGGCTTTTCAGAGTTTCAGCCCAACAAGATCTAGGAAAGCAAGTTTGGCGATCATCAACAGTGTAATGCTAAATTCCACCCCGAACTGATTCTTCCCTTTCCTCTGACAGAGATCTTGTGGCCCTATTAAGTAGTGTCACAGTGTATTTAAATGGCTGCAGAAAAAGTACAGGATCTTCTCACACAGAGATTTCTGTCTTAAGCACAAACTGAGATTATTTCTTGGATATACTGATGGCCTATTTTCTTGGTCCAACCATACTCTTTGGATTCTTTTAGAGAGGCATGATTTCTTGGAATTTCCACATGTTGTGTAAATAATATAATTGTCTTCCTTTTTCTTCCTTCTTTTAGAAGAGAACAAGCCTAATAAGGGGGGCTTGGATGTCTACAGTCATGCTCTGTTGAGCTATTTCATCATTTTCCAGTTACCCAAGGTTCACGCTGGCTTTTATGCGTGAAAAAACCAAAACAAAACAGAATCACAAGATTATATATTATTTGAAAACAGAGGCAGAAATATATTTGTTTTTGTTAAAATAGCATTTGAGAATCTCTCTTGTAGGCTTGTCTTAGCAAAGATACAAAAATATTAGGGTATAATGATAATAAGTGCTCTGTGGTGGCACATGGCATGAAATCTGAATTGTTGGAGTACATAGGCTGAAGCTATCTGTTTCTCACTGAGCTGGGAAACAAATGGCCTTTCAGATGCTGTTGGACTCCAACATCCATGTACTTCAGCCACCATGGCTCATGGTCAAAGTTGATGGGATCTGGAGTCCAGCCATATCTGAACAGCCATCAGGTCACTACACCAAACTCTACCTTAACTTGTTAAATGCTTTCGAGTTGACTTTGACTCAGGGCAACCTTATGGATGAGACATCTCCAAAAACCTCTATCCTCTATTTCCGCCCATGTCCTGTAGACTCAGGCCCACAGTCTCCCCAGCTGAGTCTATCCATCTCGCATGTGGTCTTCCTCCCTTTTTACTGCTCTCCATCTTTGCCAGCATCATTGTCTTTTCTAATGATTCATTTTCCTCATCTGTACATGGTGATGGAGAATACAGTGGCTGGGACAGTTCTTTCTTCTCAGCAGGAGAAAGTGTAATGTCGGACTGGACTTGAGAGAGCCAGTCTCAGTTTCCCCACACAACCATGAAATTCACTGGGTGACCTTAGGTTAGTCAGTTTTACTTGGCCTGACTTTTGCCATGCCCTACTTTGCAGGGTTGTTGTGAGGATAAAGTGGAAAGTGGGGGCATTGTGTATACAATTAGATTGTAAGCCTGAGGGCAGGGAAATGTCTAATTGATAATTTGTAAGCCACTCTGATAGCCTTTTGGCTGAAGAGCGGGGTATAAATAAGTTATCATCATCATTATTATTATTGTCTTCAGCTCACTGGTGGAAAAATGAGATGATGTGGGAATTATGAAGAAGGATCTCTTCTACTACATGTACCTTCCCAGGTGCTGAAAAAAAATCTTTTGATGCCATTCTGCAGGTGTTCCTGCCAAATGATGTAGGATCTCCAGCAGTAGAGACAGCACCTGTTCATAGTGGCACCACAGTTATGGCATCTTTCCCTCTCCTTGGTTTTTCCTAACCCCTTTATTATACTTTTTTCAGTGTCAGGATAGTTGTGTTTCATCAGACTTCTTACTACTGAACACTTCTCAACACCCTGACTTCCCACTTTTGGTGATGCTGTATATTTTTTATTTTTATTTTATTTATATGCCGCCTTTCTCCCTGAAGGGACCCAAGGCAGCTCACAGATTTAAAAAAACATTACAATAAAATTTAAAACAGTTAAAATCACCTAAAAACAATATAAAATTACATTAAAAATATAACGAAAGTTAAAAGGCAATACCTGATCCTTGCTGCTTCTGACATTGTTATTCTACTTATTTTTTTATCAATGGCCATAGTATTCTAGACTGTCCAAAGAACGTTGTTACTGAATGGCACATAACTACAGTACATAATGAAATGGAATGAAAAGGCCTTTACACCGTGTAGAAGAACTGCTCAGATTTATAAAGAGTAATCTAATTTTGACTGTTCTTGGGGGTCTTTTTAATTTCAGTCCTCAGACAATTTGAGAGGGTTCCTGCTTCCAAGATTTCCTTCACTGCAGAAACAGTCGAGATAGTTGGATCTATAACCATCCCAGGAGAACTTGAGGCTGCACTCCAACCATGCACTGCGGGTAATGAAACTGATTTCCATTTCCTCTTTGCCATAGAGGGTAGTCTGGGATTAGATTGTTTATATATTTTCTTTGTTCATAATGCCTAAAATACTAAGACGATCATTTATAGACTTGATTTGTTTACTCATGTCACTTCCTTTACTCAGAAGGACATGTGTACAGTCTGGAAGTGCCCAAGTGGCCTCAGTGGTGAAGAGCACATGCCACATGTTCTTTCTAGTGGGACAACTGCAACCATTACTGGCCAGAGATAATCTGACCACAGTGACCCATGCTTAGATAATCTCAAGCATATACTATTTGAATGCATTTTATGAGGGATTGACTCATGGGCTTCATCCAGAAGTTGCTGCTAACTGCTTACTTGTGCTTTGTATTGTGCCTTGTTTGGTAATTAGATACATTGTTTGGTAATTAGATACCAAGTAATGGTGAAGATGTTATCTTATGTTTGGAAGGTGCTCTACAGTATCAGGAAATGACACGACTCATTGGAAAAAAACCAGTAATGTTTAGTAAAGTGCAAGGCTCATAGAATCATAGAGTTGGAAGAGATCTCAAGAACCATCAAATCCAACTCACTGCCATGCAGGAATACACTATCAAAGACCTCCCAACAGATGGGCATCCAGACTCTTTTTAAAAACCTCCAATGAAGGAGACTCCACAGCACTCCATGGCCCTGAGTTTGCAAGATTTCAACAGGGCAGTTGATGACCTGTTGGTCTCTTGTTCATAGGGTCACTTCAACATAAGTTGAACTCAGTTCGAAAACAAATAACAATAACAAATAGAGTTCAGGAACAGATTGTGTGACAGACCACCTTTTCTTGTATACACTGCCCTAGTTTACCTCTTTATGTACACTAATATGTACACTAGGGTATATGTAGAAGGTGTACACAAAACATAGAATCATAGAATCATAAAGTTGGAAGAGACCACTAGGGCCATCCAGTCCAACCCCCTGCCATGCAGGAAATCCAAATCAAAGCATCCCTGACAGATGGCCATCCAGCCTCTGTTTAAAGACCTCCAAGGAAGGAGACTCTATCACCCTCCGAGGGAGTGCATTCCATTGTCGAACAGCCCTAACTGTCAGGAAGTTCCTCCTAATGTTCAGGTGGAATCTCTTTTCCTGCAGCTTGCATCCATTGTTCCGGGTCCTGTTCTCTGGAGCAGCAGAAAACAAGCTTGCTCCCTCTTCAATATGACATCCCTTCAAATATTTAAACAGGGCGATCATATCACCTCTTAACCTTCTTTTCTCCAGGCTAAACATCCCCAGCTCCCTAAGTCGTTCCTCATAGGGCATGGTTTCCAGACCCTTCACCATTTTTGTCGCCCTCCTTTGGACACGCTCCAGTTTCTCAATGTCCTTTCTGAATTGTGGCGCCCAGAACTGGACACAATATTCTAGGTGGGGCCTGACCAGAGCAGAATACAGTGGCACTATTACTTCTCTTGATCTAGACACTATACTTCTATTGATGCAGCCTAAAATAGCATTGGCCTTTTTAGCTGCTGCATCACACTGTTCACTCATGTTCAACTTGTGGTCTACTTGGACTCCTAGATCCCTTTCACATGTAGTTTCATTCAGCCAGGTGTCACCCATCCTATATCTGTGCATTTTATTTTTCCGCCCTAAGTGCAATACCTTACATTTCTCTGTGTTGAATTTCATTTTGTTAGCTTTGGCCCAGCTTTCTAGTCTATTCAAGTCATTTTGAATCTTGATCCTGTCCTCTGGGGTATTAGCTATTCCCCCTAATTTGGTATCATCTGCAAATTTGATAAGTATGCTTCCAATTCTGTCATCCAGGTCATTGATAAAGATGTTGAATAGCACTGGGCCCAGGACAGAGCCCTGTGGGACCCCACTGGTCACTTTTCTCCAGGATGAAAAGGAGCCATTGTTGAGCACTCTTTGGGTTCGGCCGGTCAACCAATTACAGATCCATTTAACAGTTCCTTTGTCTAGCCCACATTTTACAAGCTTGTTTGCAAGAATGTCATGGGGAACTTTGTCAAAGGCCTTACTGAAATCAAGATATACTATATCCACAGCATTCCCTTCATCTACCAAGCTGGTAATTTTATCAAAGAAAGAGATCAGGTTTGTCTGGCATGACTTGTTTCTCTGAAACCCATGTTGACTTTTTGTGATTATGGCATTGCCTTCTAGATGTTCACAGACTCTCTGTTTAATGATCTGCTCCAGAATCTTTCCTAGTACTGATGTCAGACTAACTGGACGATAATTGTTGGGATCCTCTTTTTTCCCCTTTTTGAAGATGGGGACAACGTTTGCCCTCCGCCAGTCTGCTGGGATCTCTCCTGTTTTCCAGGAGTTTTCAAAGATTATTGCCAATGGCTCCGATATTACATTTGCCAGTTCTTTTAATACCCTTGGATGGAGTTCATCTGGTCCCAGAGACTTAAATTCATTTAGATTAATAAGGTGTTCCTCTACTATCTCTTTACTTATTCTGTACTGAAATGCCCCTATCCTGTCCTCTGCTCCATTATCCTCAGGTTGAGCACCCTTTGCCTTTTCTGAGAAGACTGAGGCAAAGAAGGTGTTGAGTAATTCTGCCTTTTCTCTGTCTTCTGTTAGCATTTTGCCATCTTCTCCACACAGTGGCCCTACCGTTTCCTCCTTCTTCCTTTTGCTGCGGACATATCCAAAAAAGCCCTTTTTATTGTTCTTAACCTCTCTAGCAAGCCTGAGTTCATTCTGCACTTTAGCTTTTCTGACTTTACCCCTACACATGCCTGCTATTTCTTTGAATTCCTTTTTTGTGATTTCCCCCTTTTTCCATTTCTTATACATCTTCCGTTTCAAACTTAGCTCGGTTGAAAGTTCCTTAGTCATCCATCCTGGTTTCTTGAGACACCTCCCGTTTTTCTTTCTCACTGGAACTGTTTGAAATTGTGCCTTCAGTATCTCCCTTTTGAGAAAGTCCCATCCGTCCTGAACTCCTTTATCTTTTAGTATTTCTGACCATGGAATTGCCCTCAATACTTCTCTAAGTTTACTGAAATCCGCTCTCCTAAAGTCTAGGATGCGTGTCTGACTATGCCTGGCTTCTCCTTTCCACTGTATTACAAACTCCAGGAGAACATGGTCACTTCCACCTAATGATCCCACCACTTGCACCCCATTAACCAAGTCATCCTTGTTGGTTAGGATCAGATCTAAAATAGCTGACCCCCTTGTTGCCTCTTCCACCTTTTGGACCATGAAATTGTCTTCCAGGCAAGTGAGGAATTTGCTAGGCCTTGAGGATTTTGCTGAGTTTGACTTCCAACAAATATCAGGATAGTTGAAGTCGCCCATCACTACTACATCTCTCTTTTCTGACTGTGTGGTCATCTGTTCTAGAAAGATATCATCCAATTTCTCAGTCTGACTTGGGGGTCTGTAGTAGACTCCCACCGTAACATCCTTGTTGTTTCCCTCCCCTTTAATTTTTACCCAGATGCTCTCCACCTGGCTTCCAGGATTGATGTCCTGGATCTCTTCACAGGTGTAAATATCTCTGACATATAGTGCTATTCCTCCTCCTTTCTTGTTTGACCTATTTTTCTTAAAAAGCTTATACCCCTCTATTTCCACATTCCAATCATGAGACTCATCCCACCAGGTTTCAGTGATGCCTATTATATCATATTTGCTTTGTTGTACTAGGAGTTCGAGTTCATCTTGCTTATTTCCCATGCTCTGTGCATTAGTGTAGAGACATCGCAGGCCATAGTTTCCTTTTACTTGCTGCCTGTGCAAGTTTTTTTGCCTCCCACTGTTGGGTCCTTGCACTTTTTTTCTTGTTTCCTCTATGTCAGTTTGACTATTTTCGCCATCCCTTTCGCCTTCCTTAATATTGTCTCCCTTCCCCTCGGAACTCAGTTTAAAGCCCTCCTGATCAAGTTCTTGAGACTGTTGGCAAAAACATTTCTTCCAACTGCCGTGAGATGCAACCCGTCTGTTGCAAGAAGTCCCTCCTCGTGGAACCGCAGCCCATGATCGAAGAATCCAAATCCTTCTCGGCGGCACCATCTGCGAAGCCAGTTGTTCACATCCGCTATTTTCCTCTCCCTTCCTGGACCATGCCCTTCAACTGGCAGAAGAGACGAGATGACAACCTGTACATCCATTCCTTTCAGCTTCCTACCAAGCGCCTCATAATCCCTTTTGATGTTCTGAAGGCTGTGTCTTGCAGTATCATTAGTTCCCACGTGGACCAAAAGGAAGGGGTATTTGTCAGTAGGCTTGACCAGTCTTGTCAGCCTCTCTGTCACATCACGGATCTTTGCACCTGGAAGACAACACACCTCTCGAGACATCTTGTCAGGCCTACATATCACTGCTTCTGTACCCCTCAGCAAGGAGTCCCCCACTACGACCACACGCCTCCTCGGACTCCTCCAAGTCATGTTTAGACTTGGGTCCCATCTCCAAGACATCTTATTATGTATATGCAAATATTCCAAAATCTAAAAAACGCTGAAATCCAAAACTTCTGGTCCCAGGTATTTTGGATAAGGGAGACCCAACCTTTAATAGCCAAAGTTTATTCACACTTCGATAAATAAAAGAAAGAGTTTTAAAATTTCAAAAGCCAGAAGAAGCAAAACTTTCCAACCCATCAAAGGTAGTGGTGATACTAGGCTATTGTGTGTCCTTGGTTAGCACCAATTTCATTTGCTCTGTTTGACTGATGGAACAGTGTTAGCAGAACCTGGTGTTAAAATCAGGACTTATACCATCCATCCTTTTATGCTTTCAGAATGTATGAAGGACGAAGCATGTGGATTTCTCACATTGTCTACTGCAAGGACAGAAGTTCTGTGTGAGCTGTACAGTGCTCAAGAGAGCAATTACAATTGTTCTGCTTCTGGATTGGTAAGAGAATGCAGCTGTTTTATGATGAATCTGGTATGATAATCAGCCAAGAGAAATTACGTTCAGAGGGATACTTACCACATTTGACTTTTCTAGAAACAGTGTCAGTTTTACTGCATCCTGAGGTGCAGCTACACTGCAGAATTAACGCAATTTGACACTACTTTAACTGCAATGGAAAATTCTGGGATATGTAGGTTGTTTTAGACAGTCAGCCTGATCTGTCAGACAACTCTGGTGCTACAAATTTCCAGAATTTCATAGGATGGACCCATGACAGTTAAAGCAGTATCAAACTGCATTAATTCTGCAGAAGGGCAGCAGCTTTAACCAAGGTTTTCACGTTTACATGTGAATAATTTCCTATCTTTGTTGCTGTTGTTAACCACCCTTGAGTCAATCTTGACTCATGGTGACCCTGCAGATGAGACATCTCCAAGAGTCCCTATCCTTCACTATTCTTCTAAGCTCTTCCACTTTCATACTTGTGACCTCCTTAACTGAGTCCATCCATCTAGCATATGTTCTTCCTTTCTTTCTACTTCCCTCCACCTTTCCTAACATTATTGTTTTTTCTAATGAATCATGCTTTCTCATGTGGCCTGAGTATGACAGCCTCAGTTGAGTCATCTTTGCCTCCAGGGAAAATTCAGGCTTGATCTGTTCTAGGACCCATTCATTTGTTCTTTTTGCTATCTTTTTTAAAAAGTTAATTCTATCTTTTTCTTTCTTTCCCCCCATATCTATGCACTCTTTTTGTAGCTGCTATAGTGCTTCTCTGTAGCTGCTACGATGCAAATAACACTGTTGTGACATCCCAGGAAAGGAGTGACAACTGCTCTGGTCCTCCTCCCATTGTAGCATTAGTAGGGCCAACCACATCTCCGTCAGCTTCACTGTAGTGGCAGAGGCCTCCTCTTGAGGAAGCCTCCACTGCGTTGGTAGAGAAGACCAAACTCACCTTTTTGTATAACTCTGATTTAAATTGCTATTCAAGGGCCCATTACAAACGGACAGCCTAGTATGCGACACTTCTTGACACCCCTAACCCTAGTACGGACCTAGTCCGTAAAAAATGGCGGCATCCTATACAGATGGGCGCCACCATGACTATGTCACCACCGCACCACCTCCAAATGAGGCAGCGCAGATGTGACGTTGTTGTGCCATGCGAGGGCGCCTAGAGCGCCCTTTCCGCAGTACGAGAAGGAGCTCCGAAACGGAGCTCCTTCTGCGGTTTGCGTTGCTGGTGCAGCCTTTAGATGGCTGCGCCAGGGATGCAAGGGAGAAAGGGGCCAAGCGGCCCCTTTCTCCTCCTCCTAGCTGCCATCAGGTGTCCTTGGGGCATGAAGCCCCAAGGACACCCGTTTCCAGGCTGTGGGGAAGCGGCCTTTTGCCGCTTCCCCGCGGCCTGGAAAGCGGCGGATCGGGGCCTCAGAGGCTGCCGTTGTGACAGCTGAGGCCCCAATACAGCGGGGAAAGGGCCGGTTACAGGCCACCCCAAAGGGGCGGTCTGTAACACGCCTAGGAATAATAAATTGAAACCTAGGCTGGGTTAAAGAAAACCTAGGACTTGGGATTCCCTAGGCACAATTCACCTGGTGTGTCTGGATGTGGTCTTCACTTGCAGGAGATACTTAACTTCTTCCTTGCTAGAGTCTTGACTTAGGCTGCATCTGTACTGCAGAAATAATGCAGTTTGGCACCACTTTAACTGCCATAGTTCAATGTCATTGAATCCTAGGATTTGCAGTTTGTTGTGGTACCAGAGCTCTGTTTACACAGAAGGCTAAATGTATCACAAAACTACACAATCTAGAATTCCATAGCATTGAGCCATGGCTATTAAAGCAATATGAAACTGCTTTATTTCTGCAGTGCAGATGCAGCGCTAGATGCTAACTGAAAATTTAATTTGGAATTTGATTAGATCATTGAACTTACGATGTTTAGAGATCCATACATCTTGTAGGCACATTATCTTCTGAGGGAAAGCTGTAAGTGGCTTCTTCCATCTGGGTATGGCTTTCTCTCTCACTCAAGCTGTTGCTTTGTTCCAGTTTTCTTCCCTGGTCTCAGCTAGAGGAATTAACCCCACGATCTCCTGACATCCAAGTAGCTGTGTGACCACAAAAGTACACATTTCATTTGGGATGTTCTCTGTAACCTCTGGGATGGGCCTCTGTTTGTGTGCTCTATAATGATAAAGCTGTTAACTGCTGTGCATTTATGACCTGATTATATAGGTCCTGACCATGCCTGAAGTGGTGACGTTGCATGGGGAACAGGGGCATAAAGGATACTCACAAATTTTCTCCTCTTTGACAAGAAATCATGACGCGTCAAAACACACTGAAAATGCTCAACCTCCATAAAATTTTCAGCATTTGGGACAGTTTTTGTGAAAAATTAATTTCTGCAAAAGACTTGGGAAGGCTGAAAAAACCTGTCCTCCCTCCAACATAAATGCTTTAATTGGGTGTAGAAAAATCATTCATAAATGGTCTTTTGACCAAACCAAGTCTTTTGTGCAAACATGCCTTGCAAAACAACAAGAAGCAAACATAAACAGCCTAATGTGAAAAATTATTTTTAAAAACGAACAACAAACACACATGTGAAAATTTTAAAAAGTGTGCAAATACTTTTGTGATACCATCCAGCAAGCAGTTATTCATTCTTGCATGTAAATGAAAATCAGAGAATATTAACATCACTAGTGATGAAATGCATTTCTAGCCCTTACAGTTCTATCTGGAAAAGTAACTTCTACCAAAACGCACACTGGCCACCCCTTCCACCAGTGTGGCAGGTGCTCATGCTGCTTGTTTAAACATCATCTATGAATATTTTATGTAGATGGGCCTAATTCTCCTAATAATAGTAATAATAATAATAATAAGTTGGAGATTGAAAACTGTATAGGCTATGTTCCATAACATATATAGTGGGCATGTGGTATCCACTGGGGTTTGATTTCAGAACCCCCCTTGGATACCAAAATCTGTGGATGCTCAAGCCCCATTAAATATAGTGGTCTAGTAAAATAGTGTCCTTTATATAAAATGGCAAAATCAAGGTTTGCTTTTTGTAATACACACACACACACACACATTTTATAGATATATATATATAAAATATTTTCAAGCTATGGAGAATTGAATCCAAGCATAAAGAATACATGGTTATGGAGGGCCAACTAACACCTTATTAACACCCTATACATGCACCTTCCTCTGTCTCAGGTTCAGGGTACTTGGGATAATGCTGCCACTGCAAGTATTGATCGTCTCAGCTGCATGCTTCGAGTGAGAAGCCAAGATCAGAATGCTGTGAGAGTGTACTTGAAAAAAGGTAAGAACTAAAGAAAACAAACAGACAAAAAGAAACAAAACAAACGAAACAAAAGAAAACATTCTCTCTCTCTCTCTCTCTCTCTCTTTTTTTTAAAAAAAGAAGTGTTGTTGTTTTGGTACAGAGTGAGGAACAACCTGGGTTCAGGAATCACACCCATCCTTCCTCCTGCTGGAGTGCAAACATGTTACTGCTACCTCTAACACCATTTTCCCTAACAGGACAACTGGCTCTTAGAAGTGTGGATGGCTAGTTTCTAGAGAGAGGTGTTTGCAATGGCAGTTGAGGTGAATGGAAGAGAACTGGGCAAGGGGAGGTGTCAGATGTAACCTGCAGGTTATGTGTTCTCCCATCTGTGCTTTGGAACAGAAGTGGGCAACTGCAGGGACAGTGAGGGCCATTTCCCACCCACCCATGCCCACTTGTTGGGCTGGATCAGTGCATTTTGAGTGCACCTTAAGTGATGTAATGTGATTACCAGCTGATACTTTGGTCATTTTTGGATGATTTTTTTCTTTTTCCAGAATTTTTGGGGGACTTGGGGGAAGCTTTGAGGGGCTGGGGCTTTTGACTGGTTTGGGGGCAAAAACATTACAAAAATACTGAAATAATAATACATATGGTACTGCTTTAACTGCCATGGCTCAATGGTATGGATTCAGGGTATTTTTTTGGGGGGGGTTGTATGTTTCTTGTCTACTCTGTCAGACAACAAACTACAAATCCCAGAATTCCATAGGATGGAGCCATGCCAATCAAAGGGGTGTCAAAGTGCATTGTTTCTGCAGTGTGGAAGCAGCTTCTGGGTTAGAATCCAGTGGTATCCTTCCATGCACAAGTTATACCTCTCTGTCACACTATCTGATTTTCAGAGTAATGCCTTGAATAAAAACCTGCAGGTCAGATGTCAGTCCCTTCCTAAATCTTCAGAGACTTCGCATTATATTCTTATCACTTTCCCATAAACATCAAGTTTACATTACAGTACAGTTTACATTCTGGAACATGCTTACCCCACCCCACTTCTTTCAAGGACAAGAATTCACTACAGCTGGAGTGAAGACCTTTGAGATGACCGATTTCCAGGATGTTGTTTCTGGCGTGTACCACAACTTGGTCCTTTCAGCAGCTGGTACATCATTGACTGATGTACATCTCTTCTGCCGTCAGGCCTGCAGCCAAGATTCTTGCTGTGACGGATTTATCTTGAGCCAGATTGTACTCGATGGAGGTAACTGCATTTAGACAAGAGATGTGGAAGAAAGAAAGAAAGAAATCCTGCATCCTTGTGCTTATCTCACTTAATGGGAACATTTTTAAAAAGCAAGCAAAGCAGAGAAACTCAGGTCTTGTTGATCCTATCATGCTAAGGCTCAGATTTTACAGTCTTACCTGATTAATCTTTACTTGTGGAGAATATGATATGATGTTTTATTGAAAGGTCTTAGATGGTGGTTGGGCATGACGTCAACTTGGTTTGTCGGGGATGTGAAAAGGTGATACCAGGGCTGAAGAAATTGTGGTCCTCTGACTGTGATAGTCCCTATCAATAGCATGATGGGAGCTGTAGTCCAGCAACAACTGGAGAGTTGCAGGTTCTCTATCTGTAAGGTATAGCAACTGGAAGAAGTGAACAAGAACAGAACTCTGTCTCTCTGCTCCAACTTTTGAAATGTTATCAATTAATCTGCCTTAATCAGCCTTTCTTTCTCCCCAAAACACTTTCAAGGTGACTCACAAAAGCAAAAAAAGTACAGCATAAACTAAAATAGGTGCCAATTTTTTTTATTTAAAAAAGTTAATGACACAACAATAAAAAAACAAACAGATTTCCACTGAGAGCAGACTAGTCTCTGTGTTTAAAGCCTAAACAGAAATCAGGGCTGTGCGTGCTTCCCTCAACTTTGGTTAGGATCCCGATTTCTAATCTGGGTCCTGAAGTTGACATTGACTTACAACAATCCTTAATGAAGCATCTTCAAGATCCTGAATTATCAACTGTCCTGTTCATTGGCTAAAATAAGAATAAGAATAAAAATAAAAATTAATCAACACATACCTTTTGTATGGCTGTTGTGGCTGGGAGAAAGATAAACGGAAATACCAGTACAGAAACGAATGAGCTTTCTGGCACGTAAAGCGAGAGATCCCTGCATCCTTGCCATCATTTGCATTGGTGGCTGTTGACTTCCATATGCATTGGATCCTTTAAGGCTTTTTGATAGCTTTAAAGGAGCTATCTAAGGAACTGAGGCTCTTTAGGGGAAATGGTTAGCATCTTACATAACTCTTTTAAAGCCTGGCTTGAAACTTGCATTGGATTCTTGACTCTGCTGAAGGAGCCACCAGTCACCAATGACCAATTGGCTTATCCAATGAGTTGAAAGAGTGTTTACAGGATCAAGGTAAAGGGGTAGATTTGGGATGAAGTGTGATAAAGTAGGGCATATGTTTATGCAATAATCTGTAATAGGGATGAAGTGTGTAAGGCCTTTGATATTTGTGCTAGTATTCCCCCACCCCTACTTAGGCCAACATTATCTTTTGTTGGAACGGGTGAGGTTGTTATTGTTGTGTGTCTTCAAGTCATTTTCAATTTATGATAGGTGTCATGGGGTTTTCTAGAACTGAGCTGACAGTGAGTTTTCTTGGGATGATTTCTTTAGAGGAGGTTTGCCATTGCTTTCCCCTTAGGCTGAGAGCCATTCCACAAAGAAGTGGAACTGAAAATCTGTATGTCTTCCGCTGGTTGCTTCTAGGTAGTATCTTGTGTGCTCTCATGAGCTATCCAGATGCATTAATCTGCAATGCTAAGAACTGGGATGGAAGCTCAACACGAGAACAAGAAGACATGTGTCAAAGAGTGAAGTACAGTGAAGAAAAGAAGAAATACACATTTATCTTAGGAGGGCAACTGCTCACAATAAGTAAGTTTCCCAGTTTTCCACTAAATGTATTTAGAGGTAGCTGTGCTGCCCATACAGCAAAATGAAACAAAATGCAAAATCCGCAAAAGAGTGATACCTTTATTGGCTAGCCAAAATGCATTAAACACATTATACAGACTTTTGAAACTGCACTGGCTTCTTCATTTGGCAAAAGATGTTTAAATATCATACAGGAGAAAGAAAAAGGTGACAGCACTGGAGGCACAGGTCTACATTTTATACAGATGTTGTTTCTACTGTATTTAAGTTTTCTGTTGCTACCATTTACACCTGTTTGGAGGGACAAGCCTCCAAACAGCTTTAAAAGAACAGTTTTAAAATGAAATTAGACAGATTCATGCATAATAAATATATGCATGACATCTAGTCACAATGGTTATATACTGTTTCCATGATGAGAAGTAGCATGTCACTGAATACAATTGCTAGGGAGCATGAGCAGAATGGAGTATTTATACCAACATCCTGTTTGTGGGCTTAATGTAGCTGTTTCATCATCAGCCTCTATTGGCAACAAGATGCTGCAGTTGATATGTTTTTGGTCTAAGCTAGCATGTCTCTTCTTCCATTCTTATGAAACCTGATGATGCACCTATTCAGATCCATTCTGTTTTTCTTCTTTGACACTAAGAATGGATAAAAATCAGGGATGGGGAAAATGTGGACTGCATACAGTTCCATTCCTTCTGGGAAGCACCCAGCATCATGCTGGTATAACACTCCCACTCCCAGAGGCCTCTGGATTATCTCTAAAACAGGTTACACTATTTTGCAAAATTTAGGTGAAATCATCCCCATATGGACAAAACTGCACTCGAACCATCCCCTAATGTAACCGTTTGGCTAGTTCTGCATTGTTGTTTTGTGCCTTCAGGTCATTTCTAACTTATTGTGACCCTAAGGCAAACCTATCACAGAGTTTTCTTGGTGTGTTTCTTCAGAGAACGTTTCCATTACCATTCTTTGAAGTGGAGACCTCAACCCAAACAGCCCCAAACCAGCCAAAATAAGTCCAATTTTAATCTAGCCAGAATGCAAGAGTGTAGCCTGCTGGGGGCACAAGTATGAAAGTTGTGTCTGGCACAATTTCCCACTGCTGCTGGGCATGATGGTCATTGTTGTAAGTGGAAGTAACTTTATTCTTTTATTTCATCAGCATCTGATCTCATAGAAGAAACTGAAGCTTCTTTTACCACATTTCAACGTGTTTATCTATGGAGAGGTAAGTTGCTGGGTATCCCCCCTGCATTTGTTTCTGATATCAGTCTGAAAGGAAGGTTGTATATATCCATCTATCAAACTTCCATCTGTATCAGTGATCCCCAAACTTTGGTCAGCCAAGTGTTTTAGACCAGTTCCCAGAAGCCCCAGCCATCTGGGTCAGGAATTCTGAGAGCTGAAGAACAAAACATCTGGAAGACCAAAAGTTTGGGAATCACTGGTCTATATATTTTAATAAAGCAGAACCTACAATCAAGGTTGGAATGGTGTTTCCCTTTCAAAGGACGGTTCTTGATACTTTTGCCACAAAAAGAGGAAAAACCAAAAGAGGGGGCAGAAGTTGCACACAGTTATACATATTTTTAATATATAATTCAGATGTATAACCAGAAAGAATTATAATTATTTCAGAAGAAGCATGATACAGTATGTCACTCCAAAGTGGGAAAGGGTGTATCCAGGTGACATACATGCCTATTCAACTTTTTGTCTCGATGCCAACTGGGAATGCACAGATCCAAGGCTCCCAGACTTAACATGGGCTTGAATGGTCACCTGAATGTCCATTCCAATGTCACATAAAGGACTGCTATTCATTTCTTTCCTTCTCCTCCTACTAAACACTGTCTGGGGCATTCTAAAATGGCTCCACGTGGCCTTTCAGCCTGAAGGAGCAGGGAACTGATGTATGAAAAGGGAATTGCCACTCCCCTTTCTTCAGGATCCTTCAATTCTATTATCAGAAGTATCTTGTTGAATCCCACTATTGAATATGACAACATTTCAAATACTTTAAAATAAACATTTTCAAATAAAGAACTTCTCTCTGATAGCCTTCACAGACAGCTGGTGGCTTTCATGTCAGTGTGTTGGGGATAGTGATGGTATGAATTTATTCTGAGTTTGAGCCTGAATCTTAAAGGACCTGTCCAAAGGGCTGCACCCTTTCCCACTGCCTAGAAGGATAACTCCAGTAAAGTTCTTTGAACCCTGGTTCCCCAAAGGATAACCCCTTTAAAGGAGATAAAGTCATTTAAAGTTTAACTTTTTTAAAACCCCAGAGCTGATTCAGTGCCTCAGTGATGTGGAAGCCACAAAGTGACACTGGCTCCATACAGACAGGCCAAAGTAAAGCTGCTTCGGGTCACTTTGGAGGTATGCTGTTTAAGTGATGCATGCCTCTTAAGAGTCTGGAAGCCACACCAAAGTCACAATCCTGTCCTAAGAATTAGAGCACAACTTTAGCGCAGCTTCTGGACTCTTAGGATGCATGCATCATTTAAACAGTATACTTCCAGTGACCCAAAGCAGCTTTATTTTGGCCTGTCTGTATGGGGCCATAGATAGTCTTTCAAGAAGAGGATTGTCCTCTAGGATGTGTGGCTACCATATTCCAGGCCTGTCTTTTTCCAGGATGAATCATTCACTTTTCCATCTTCCTTGGTTTTCTGTCCCCCCCCCCACTCCCCTCAAACCATCAGCCAGCATTTGGTCCTCAGTAAAGATTGGGTAATCTATCTTTATAGCCTAGAGAATAATTGCACCAGCAGTGTGTCTTAAACTGAGTTTTGTTTGCCTTTTAGGTTTTGATATGTTGACCAGAGTAAGATCTACTGCATGTGGTGCTGTTGTTCCTCCAACAGAGATGAATCCATTACTACCAGGTATTTATCTGGCTCTGCATAAGTGTTGTTAGCTTATAATTTTTACTCTTAACTCACTTAAAAACAAAAAGAATAAAACTTCTACCATGCCTTGCATCCTAAATTGGCTTTTGTGAATGGGATTCTTCATACCATTTGGGTCAAGATCCATGGAGGAATCTCTTTGGCAGAAAGGGGGAGTTAATTTTTGTCAAATCTTATTCCCTCCTGGCACCTCTCCAATTACAGGAGGTCTCATAGCCCCCCAGAGAAGACATTTGTGGGGCACAGGAGCTGCAAGGGAAAACAGAAATCACTGAAATATGCCTCCCACCTTTTCTCTGAATGGCTGTGTGGACTATGCAGGTGGCTTTTGGCTTTCATGTAAGTGAGGCAGTGAATCTATTCTAGGCTTGAATTGAACTATTCAAGGAACTAAGTCTTATCTTCAAAATAGCTTCAGCATTAAAGTTTGGACTGGAACCCAAAGCAAATTTACTGCCCTATTGACATGGAAGCCACCAACTGCCACTGGAGCATGTCATGTATGAAATTTTGCCCACAGAATGCTCCCACCTTTGGGAGAAAAATAGGGTCCCGGGCTTTTTCAGTAATTTGATGCATGTGACTTCATCCTATGTTTCTTGCAACTGTGATTTCTTGTTCTTAGCCGCCATGGTTGTGGCATTTGGAAAGGTAGGATATGGAAAATTTCATAGAGACAAATTATGATAACTGAAAGCCTTGTATTTGTCTTTCTTTTCCATATTGATCAGCTTCAGCAATGGAACTCTTTTCTCCGATGGAAAGCAACCAAATCCTGATTGACCAGAATCATTCTCTGCAATCTCAAGAGTACTGGCTTTTCCAGCCCAGATTCTCAGCTGAGCAGGCCCGTCTCTGGTGTCTTGCACGTAAGAAGTTTTAGGTCATGGGGAAACATTCATGCTATTAATTAGTCAGTGTCTTAGCCATGTCCTAATCCTTGGAGAATGTTTGCAACATTCCATTGGTAGGCCAAGAGATAAATATAAACCGAAAAAGCCAAATTAAGAAAAGATAACCTCTAGAGCGGATGCAGATACATCACCATAAATCTGAGACTTGGTAAACTTGAGGTTTTGAGTAGGAATGTTTCTTTCCACAGCTCCATTCTGCATTACACTGAAGACTGAAGTACTAAGGGACTACACCCATTTTAATGAACAAATTGTATTGTCTTATGCTATCTACATGCATTCCGTGGATATAGTAGATGTTTAAGAGTGGGGGAGATTTGACTTTTCTCTAGCAAGGAGAAAGAGAAAAATATTTTGGGTTGCATCCTGAATAATAGAAGCCATGCTAACACTTCCATACCATCCAACATTTCATAGATGAAAACCAGGATCCACGTTGCCAAGCACCTTTAAAGTATAGTCAAGATGGCAAAAGCTAGGAGAGGCTGCAGCTGTTTGCTTTTGTCTGAGTGTATGGGGAAAGGCAAGATTGCCCACTGTGGTATTTTGGGATATGTAGTTTACTGAGGCTGAAGAGCTCTTTGGCTGAGAATTCTAAACGTCCCTCCATGAAATCCAAATCCCAGGATTCCAAAGAAGACAGCTATAGCTGTAAAAGTGGAATACTAGCACTATAACAGTTTAATGCAGTATTATGTTTCAAGATCCCACTGCATACTGATCCATACTAACACTGCTATGTCTCTGAATTTTGCTAAGATAGGTTTTACTTTTCCAGGTTGTGTGGAGGATGACTTCTGTCAATTGGCAGACATCCCAAACATCACAGCTTCGGTGTTCTTCACCTGCACCCTTTATCCAGCGGCCCAAGTCTGTGACAATCCTATTAACAACATCCCTGAAAGCTGTAACATTGTGTTGCCACATAAGCCCCGTCTCTTATATCAGAAGACAGGTGAGTTGGGCAAGTATGTCTATCACATCTTTGCATTATCATTAGTTAGAATGTATTTTGTAATTTTGGGTTTTTTTAAAAGTGTTCTGCCTACTGTTCAGAGAACTCTAGTCTATAGATGTAATATACAAATATGAATGGATCAACAGCTCACCTGAGAGAAAAGTATCATAGCAGAGGAATGAAGCATATAAATTTTGGATTGCTAGGTTTACACTTGCTGAAATTCCCTCTTCTACCCAATCATCAACAGTATAGAAACTCTCCACTGTTTTGAATCTCGTAACCCTATACAAAATTGCAGTAATGAATTGTCTATGCTAGAGATATGAGTGGTGCAGCCCTCTAGCCTTGTCATTGAACTGCAGCTCCTAACATCCCTCACCAAGGGCTGATGAGAGTTGCAGTTCACCATCATCTAGAAGACTAGGTGATTCCCATCCTTGATCTTGGTATAACAACTGAGTTGTAGGCACTGTTGAAATGGAGCCAATGCTAGGAGGTCAATCTAGGACTCAGTGACCAAAAAGAATGACTAGAATCAAGAGAAGCCGAAGCTGGGAAATGATTCTGTAGACAAGTCCCACTCTAAAGAGAGAAATGTATAGCCCTTCCTGTTCAGGAGAATGTATGGGCATAGCATATACTCCTCTTGTGTGGTCCAGCAGTTCCCATATCAATCTGGTGGAGTGAAAAATCCCAATACTTCTGGGCCTTCTCTATTTCTACTATAATGCAACTCAAAGACTTCAGTTGGCTCTGGAGTAGCCCTGGGAATAAGTATTCTCAATCTCTTCTTCTGTTTATTTTGCAGTCTCCCTGGAAGGGAGTGTAAAGAATTTTTACACCCGACTACCATTCCAAAAAATGTCAAGAATCTCTGTGAGCAGCAAGATGGATGTGTCTGGGAAAACTGTGTCCAGCGGGTATGGCTCTGCTCTCTTCAGTTTTGCATGCATGGGATTTTTTTTCTTTTTTCTTTTTTTTGGGGCTGTATAGGAGCAATAAGAAGTCTGTCTTGCAAAAGGAAGATGCTAAAATCTGAGGGCTGAAAGGGCCCTTGAGCTCTATCTCTCCCTTGTTCAAGTCCAGAGTAATTGTCTTGCAATGTAGCAAGTCTGCTCCGTATAATTCAGTGCTATACATATTGACTCCATCACCCAGATTTTGTTGTTGTTGTTGTTGTTGTTGTTGTTGTTGTTCTTGTGTGCCTTCAAGTCATTTCCAAGTTATGGTGGCCCTATGGTGAACCTATCATGTGATTTTCTTGGCAAGATTTGTTCAGAGGAGCTATTTCGTTGCTTTCACCTGAGGCTGAGAGAGAATGACTTTCCCAAAGTCACCCAGTGGGTTTCATGGCCAAGCAGAGAATCAAACCCTGTTCTCTGGAGTCGTAGTCCAACATTGTAACCACTATGCCACACTAGCTGTCATATCACTAGTATGCCAAAAACAGTAGGGAGCAGGAACATGCAAGACAATGGCCCTGTACGCTCCAGTCATTAAGGCCGGCATGGGGCAGAGTCGGGATGTAGTGTTCTCACAACGCACACCCAACTCTGCCCCCCTGGGCATCCTAACACCACATGGCACTCCACATGGTGCACGGCATCATGGTGCTCCTCCAGTGATGTGTCCATATGACACAGCTCCAAAGGAGCACCATATAGCCAGAGCAATGTAGCTATGGCACCCTTTCAAGGCCACAAGAAGGAGCCACTTTTTACAGCTCCTTTTCATGCCCTTGAAAGGCCTCGAAAGGCTGTGTGAGGTTGCCGCAGCCCCGATCCAGCTAGGAAAGGTCTTGATACAGAGATCTCTTCGTGTATATCTTGACAGAGAGGTTAATGTCTTAATACAGAGATATGTTAATACATGGCTAAATATAAATATCATATATTTTGATTCTTCATCAAACACAGCAGTGAGCTGCAGCCACATTATGATTTAAAATATCTATGGTATTTCTCTCTATGGTATTCCCCAATGCATTGTGTTTTCTGTACAGCTTTTTTGACTGTGAACGCCTCTGTGATGCTGACCCTTGCTGTTCAGGCTTTGGACTCTTAAATACTTCCCAAGATGCAGGTATTGATTCTTTATCACATATATGTTCTTATCCTCAAGCAAAGCAGAAACTCTGTAAAAAGTGTGGCTACCAATTACTGTCTTGTATTGATCAATGTTATGTAGAGAATGTGAGTATAGTACTACATAATGTCATGTTTTCCATGCAGGTGGCAAGATCCTGTGCTTGACTCTGAATAGTTTGGGGGTTCAGACTTGCACTGAAGAACTCAGAAGCGACTGGCAGGTTTCAGATTGTACATCTCCAGAAACAGACGTCAAAGTCCATCCTTTTGGCTGGTACCAAAAAGCAGGTGTGTAGCAGCTTGTTTTGCTATTATCTGAAAAAAATGCAGCAATATTTTATACCAGAGGTATGTTTTGATGGTAGAAGGAGGGGTCTGCCTAGCCTAGGAGTAGAATTTCCTAGAAGGCATTCAGGGACAGGGTTGGAAGAAGGAGCAAAGGTCTACTTCCTATGGAAGTGATAAATACTGAGGTTTAGATTGTGCCACCCCAGAATGGAGATGGCACTCAAGAACCTGGAGAAATTACATTTTTGGACAGTATCTCCGAAAATCCTAGAAAATAACTAATTTATGCTAGAGAAATACTATATTGGATAGCTATATACAGAGGGATCACTAGGGTCCCCAAACTTTAGGCTGCCTTTTGTCAGAAACAGGCTGAAATCCATCAGGAGAGGTGCTCATTGAGGCTAGAAGAAGAAGAAGAAGAAGAGAAAGAAAGAAGTCTATAATAGCCCACAGTTGCTTTTTTAGACTAAGGCCCAATACAGACTGCCAAAAGCGCCGTCATAGGGCCGATTTTAGGGCTCTGGAGGGCTGGGCGTCCATATGTACCCAGACCTTCTAGTGGAGCCTGTGCGCCATCTTGCTGATGCCCCACCCACACAGGGTGCATGACAATGAGGCACAGGCATCCGCGTACCCAAACGGCACTCGCCGGAAGTAGCAGCATCAACATGTGTGTGTGTCATTATGGCGCTCCTAAAAAGAAGCTGCTCTAGGCGGCTTCTTTTTAGGGTGCATGTCGGTGCCGCACTGTGGGGTTGGTGCGGCACCAACATGGGGCAAAAATGGGCGCGATGGAGCCACCCATCTGTATTCCCCCAAGTTTCCTAGAATCTCTCAGTGAGTATGGCATTTTGAATTATGGGGATTATAGTCCATGAAATTAACCTTCCAAAACTCTTTCTCACACAGACTCAGGCTGTATCCACACTGCAGAAATAATCCAATTTGGCACCACTTTAATTACCATTGCTCAGTGCTATGGATTTCTGGGAATTGTAATTCTGTGACACGTTTAGACTTCTCTGTCAGAGAACATTGGTGTCACAACAAACTACAAAGCACAGAATTCTGTAGTATTGGGCTATGACAGTTAAAGTGGTGCTAAACTGGATTATTTCTGCATTGTGAATGCAGTCACAGACACACATGCACACAAAGCAATATAAATCTTCACCTATTTCATTTTCCCCCCATGCAAGGACAAATCATTTTTTAAAATTTCCTCCTCATGGCAAGAGAAAATGAATATTTTCCCCCTCAGTGTTCTTGCTGTATTCAAATGTTTTGAAGTATATCAGGCAGTTATTGTGTGCAGTAATACACTTGGTTTTTCCTGCACAAAACACCACATGTTTTTGCACCAAAAATGTTTCTCATGGGATCAAGACATATTTCTGTGTAGGAAAGAATTTCTGTACAAAATACACTGCCTGCTCCAAAAGACACATGTTTTCTGTGCAAAAGCTGTGGTTTTATTCCCCTTCCCCCTCATCAGAAAACCCATGTATTTTTCTATGTGAACTAATTCACCACAACACACCAGGATGTGTGAATGTCAGGAGGACTGTGCAGAAATCTCACAACTGTGTTATTTTTAGTATTTGGGTTTCTTCAGTGTTAAAAAAAGCCCCCTTTTGTCAAGGAAACAACAAAAAATATTCTTTGCATCTCTAAAATATACCACACACACCTAAATAAGAGTCATGTTGTTGTCTTTGAATGCTTCCACATAATTTATCATTGGAGATGAACAATTTCACCTTACTTAAGAGTGACTTCAGTTTGCCCATGCCTGCATAAAAACTATTTCAAATTGTGTTGTGTGCACATGTGTAAATGATTATTTGTTTAAGGCCAAGACAGTATAGCTTGCCTTTGTACAACATTAAATCCAAAGGCAGAAGCAATCTGGAACTTAAATAGGATTTGTATCTGAGCTCAGCTGAACTTCTGGCCTCCTTTTAAAAAGTAATAATAATGTAGGCCTTTTAATTAGAACCCAGCCTGAAAGTGGCTTTTTTTGCAGATGTCCATATTTCAGCCTAAACTGTGTTTATATTTTCATCTTCTTGCTGGCCATTAAACTATATTGAGCAACTAGCTGACCACAGTGATATCCTGTGTGTGGGGGTGAAGTTCCTCACGTTTTCTTTAAAGCACGTGAAAGCTTGTGAAAAGAAAAGGCAACAACACCAGGTTATTTTCCCCCCAGCTTTTACTCAGCCAAAATGAAATAGAGGTTTGTAAGTTTTATCAACATATAAGGGTCACTTACCCAATGACAAGAGCAAAATCAAGCATATAACAGATCTCTGCCCCTAAGAGCATATAGACATTTCAGCAGGGGAAGGGAAGGGAAAGGAAAAGCAGCCTTTCCAGGTGTAGAGAGACTTTGCTGTGTATTTGTTTTGGACAAATCTGTATTTGTAGTTTCAATTCCCTGAAGGTGGGCGATTTTGGGTGTTACAATCCAAAATATCTAGAAGACCAAAGATTCCACAATCCTGAGTTAAAGATTGTTTAATGTAGAGTTGGTTTAACATTAGCCATGTAGGTCAAAAATTCATAGAAATGTAGACAGGAATGGCTATGGCCAATGACCCTGTAGTCCAAAGAACTACTAAAGGGTAGGACTGTCCAAAGAAACCCACCTTATGGCTATATGACTTGTGACACATGGGGCTGAATGTAGCCTACCAATATGTAACATCACATGGTTGCTATGTTAGTGAATCTATTGAAGGCCTTGATCTCAACTTTAAAGGAACTAGCCAAGCTTTGAACCTGCTTTGGGGATAAAGTCCACCAACTTGGATAGTTACTAAATACCAGAGCAGAGTCAGCACTCCAGTCACCTGGAAGTCTCCAGCCACTTCTGCTGCCTACCATGTATGAAAGCCCACCAGGTCCTCAGTAAACCTCCTGGTTGCAAACATCAGGCAGCATATGAAACACTGGGAGGGCCAGAATGTACAGCTGTATTTGGATGGATAAGTCTGAAGTCACACAAACTTGACTTCGGTGCACTATAGACCTCACCAAGGTGTTAATCTTCATGGAACTAAGTGCATTGCAGAAAGGCACTTTAAGGTTACACAAATCCAGTGAATTCCAATAAAAGTTAAGGCGCACATCGTTCTATCAGTTCTGTATATAATCACCTCTCACAAAATGAAATCTCTAATGGGCTTTTAGCACTTCATAGGGGCCATCTGGAGACTTTTGGCGTCTGTGCCTCATTTGGGTGTAGGTGTTATCTTGCCACAGTTACAATGATAATGCAGTCTCCTTTATGTGAGCTTGGAAAACATTACGTTTTTGGAGTAGAACACTCAGAATCCCCCCGATGGATTGGTGAGTGGATTCTGGGAATTCTGGTACACAAAATAGTATTTCCAAGTTCTGGTTCTTATTCATTACTTGTTCCAGGTTAGAAGGGCTTTACCTTTTCCTTCTATTTAAGTACATTTATGCAAATGAAAATAACTATAATGTGTTGTCTTTCATTTCCTCTTCCATCTTATAGCAACTACTCCCAGGGTGTGTCCACCTGTTCTTCTACTTGAAAGGCAAGAAAGTGGTAAGTAAAAATATAATCAGCACATTAATAATGAAAGATTACTTGAATTTCAGCCTCTCTCTCCTATGTATGTCTGGCCTGGTATTTGAAGACCATTCTTCTGTTCTAAATCTGAAAATTCTGGTCCTCAGAAAATGAGAAACCTTTATTTACAGAGTGTTGCATTGGCTTCTGTACAGGCTTCATGAAGACATAATATACCTTTTTAGGACAATCCAAAAATCTGTAACTCTCTTTGTGTGTGTATGTAAATGAATATAGGTACAGTCAGCCCTTCTTATACACGAATTTTTTATACACTGATTCAAGCATACACGGTTTGAAAATGTTCCAAAAAAGTATAAATTTCAAATATCATACCTTGATTTTCTATTTTTTATAAGGGAGACCATTTTGTTATGTCATTATATTTAATGGGACTTGAGCATACACGGATTTTGTTATCCACAGGGGATCTTGGAACCAAACCCCAGCGTATAACAAGGGTCCACTGTATTGACTACTCAGTGTGCTGCTGGCAAGATATTCTGCTTTCTGGCCTGAAGAGAAACAGTGTAGTGTAGGAAATTACTACAGGGGCTTTTAAATCTCGATCTTAGTCATAAAATAATACTGTACTTTTGGTGAAACGTATCACACTCTGACCTGTATTTGTTGGTGTGCCAAGTGTGGTTAGGCATCCCTTTTCACTGACAAGGAAACACATCAATAGCTTCCAATTGTGTGGAAGTCCCAAAACTATTCCTCTCTGAAATGTCAATGCCACTTTAGTTATGATTTTGGCAGTCATATGGTGTTAATGTCTCCTCCTTTCTTTTCTTTCACTATTCCCAAGCAACCTGATTTTTTAATTTCTTTTTTAAAACAACAACAACAACAACAACAACAAAATCCAGAACTGCAGAATAGTGTTTTAAAAAGTAAAGTAGAAGTAGAAGTTAAAAAAAAAAACCCAGCAAAATAGAATAGAATGAAAGGCATGCTGGATAGGGCATAGGGCAGGGAGGCAGGGTAAAAGGGGAGTCTGGAAGAAAGTATGATGGTGGTAGTAGCCCCAGTCATGCAACTGACACGATGTGATGATGATGCATTTTCATTAATTTGCAAGATTGCAGAGATAAAGAGGGCTTATATAATAATGTCCATAGTAGTTTGGGCAGGGTTTTTCAACCAGAGTTCTCTGAAACCCTAGGAATCTGTGAAACATCACTAGGTGTTGTGTGAGAGATTGTACTGTGGGCCTTTGGTATCCCATAGGGTTTGGTTTCGGGACTCCTTGTGGATACCGAAACCAGTAGATGCTCAAGTCCCATTAAATACAACGGTGTACTAAAATGGTGTCCCATATATAAAATGGCAAAAATCAAGGTTTATTATTTGGAATTTAAACTTTTAAAAATATATATTTTGAAACTATAGATCTTTGAATCTGTTGATAAAGAAGCCATGGATACAGAGGGCCAATTCTGATTGGGAAAAAAAGATATTCTTTTTGATCCATAGAGATAAAAATAAATGCAGGGGTTCCTTGAACCCTGAAAATTATTTCAAGGGTTTTTCCAGGGTGAAAAGGTTCAGTTTAGAATGTCAGACTGGGACTTGAGACACACAGTTTCTATTCCCCACTGAACCATGAAATGCAGTGAGTGACCTTGCCATGGTCAATGCTCTCTATGTCAACCTGACCTATTTCGCTGAGTTGTTGCGAAGACAGTGGGAAGAGAGCCATGCACAACACACTGAGCTCATCAAAGGGATGCTGAAGCATCAAGATAACTAATAAATCCATTCTACCTTTCCATTGACATATTAGGTTAGTTTCTTATATGTTTTCCCTCTAAATGTTTACTTTTGAGTCTTTCTTTTCTTCTTGTGGCATTCATATTCATCCTCCCTATCATCACCATTCAGGAATGTTTTTCTCTGTTTTTGTAGCACACTGTTCATTATAGCTTTCATACAATGGGGCAACAGTGACAAGAAAGTGTTTTGGGGAAGTTTTACCAGGTTCTTCAGTCAGTGCTCAAGCAGAAATGGATCAAGGATTTCCTATTCCTTCCAGAAACATAAATTAATGTTTGGTTGCTTGGAAACAAGAAATAAAAATTAGGCACATGAACATGGCCATTGCTGCTATTTTGTCTGTCACAGTGGTTTCTGGAGGCAAAGCAGGTGTCAATTGGTGGCTAGAACCCGTTCCAATCCAGTGATAGCTATAATTCTGCTTACTTCTGATTTTGGCCTCTGAACAAAATTGCTAGTCAGCAAATACAGTGGTACCCCGGGTTACGAAATTAATCCGTCCCGCGGAGCCCTTCGTAACCCGAAAGATTTCGCAACCCGAAAAAGCCATAGGCGCTAGTGCTAAAAGCCGCGATTTCGTGCGAAAAAGCGCCGAAAAGCACCAAAAATTTCTTTCGTAAGCCGAAAAAAAAAAAACGTAACCCGGAACAGTTTTTTTCTATGGGATTTTTTCGTATCCCGGGAATTTCGTAAGGCGGTGCTTTCGTATCCCGGGGTACCACTGTATTCCCATTTTAAAAAAATTAGTAGTTATACAAATAATCTGCATTTCATGTCATACATCCAGTATGATAGAATCCAGTTGTTGTTGGTGTTTTTTGTTTGCTTGTTTGTTTTGTTTTGGTGTTTTTGCTGTGGCATAATTTTTCTCCATTATTTATCAGTATGCTTGCCTTGTGATAGCTGCTGGTTGGGGCTCTTGTAACAGCAATACAGTGTTGTGTGTATGTGCTATTAATTCCGTAATGTGCTTGCTATGAGCATTAAATAATAATATAATGTGATATTATATTTACTAATGTATTTCATTACTGAGTTTGAGTTGTGGTAAAATTCTGCCTCACCAAGTGATCATAGAATCAAGGTGGACAAATGCTGTCAAAGGCCAAGGCACTGTATCACACTGTGTACAGCTCTGTCCCCCAAGCCACTGATCATCTGCAGGGGTGAGCTAGACTTGTCTGTCAACTCTTGGAGGAAAGAGCATGGAGGAAATAAAGAGCATCATCTGAAAACTGCTCTTTCCTTCCTTGGTTCTCATGAACAGGTAGAACAGGCTTAGGTCCAGTCCTGCAGCCAAATAGTGATCAGGGAGATAGAGCTGCACCTTGGAATGCCCCCTACCTGCTGTTGTGTGCTGGGATTACAGCCTTGAATAAGGAGATACTAAATACTTCTTTTTGCAGGATCTTACTAAGTACCTAATGTACATATGCAAGCGTGACCTGCAATTAGCATGTATGAATGTCACAAAGTCACACTCCCTCAGCCTCAGGGGATGATAGTGGCAAACCTCCTCTAAACAAATCTTGCCAAGAAAACCTCATGATAGGTTTGCCTTAGGGTCTCCATAAATCAGAAATGAAGGCACACAATATACAAACATGTCACAAACAGAATGCTGGCCATGTCACCTTACCACCCATAGCCTTTCAGTGTCTGCATACTTATATGAACCCATCAATCCATGCCTGTATGACCCAATACAACAATGAGGCAACCATATTTTAAGATTTTCTTGGTCCCATGTGTTCTCATTCATAGTGCATTCAAGACTGTTTACAAGCTGTTAAAACTTCTTTGCCGTTTATAGTGGTTGTCTATGAAGCTTGTGCCTCTAACTGAAAAAGAAAGAAATGATTAGTTTGTTATGACTTGTTTTTGGGAAACCCATACTGGTTCTTAGTAATCACAGCTTTCTTTTCTATGTGCAGAGGGGTTTTAACAAGTGTTTACCCGTTGCTGGTGTGACACTGATGAGTTGATAGTTTTCATAGGCCTCTTTTCCCCTTTTTTGAAGATGGGGACATTTTCCTACAGCCAGTCTGCAGGGACCTCACCTGTACTTCAGAAATCCTCAGTCATTATGAACGGAGGCTCTGATATTACACCTATAAATAAATTTAGTATCCTTAGATTCATTTCAGTTGGATCCTCAGATGTGAATTCATTTAAAACAGTTTGGTGTTCCAGTCCTATCTCTTTACCTGTCCCTTCACTACATCATTTATTCTGTTTTCACTAAGTTGAGCTCCATTTGCCTTTTGGAAAAAGACAAAGGAAATGTAGGTACCCAAGAATTCTGCTTACCTCTTCTTCTACTAGCATTTCCCCATCTTCTCCATGGTGGACATGTTGCTGCCTTTTTCTTCCTCTTCTTCCAAAGATAACCAATCCTCAACCTTTTACTTTATATCTTGCAAGCATTCCCATGGCTCATTTCGATGCTTCCTTCTCTGTGCAAATATTTATTTATACAATTCTTTTAGTGATTTTCCCTTTCTTCCATTTATACTTACTCCATTTGAATCTCAGCTCATTTGAAAGCTCCTTATGCAGACACTCTCATCTTTATAGCTGTCCTTCTTTCTTTCTTTCTTTCTTTCTTTCTTTCTTTCTTTCATTCCAATAGTGCCTTCAGTATCTCACCTTCAAGAAGCTCTCAGCTCTATGGGTGTTTCTAACCATAGGATTTCCCAGCTGGTATTTCCTTAAGCTTATTGAAATGGGTTTTCTTAAGTCCAGAATACATACCCTGCTACATTCAGGTTTTCCTTTTCTTATGCATAACAAATCCCCAAAGGATCTGGTCCCACTACTCCTATCTTGTCTCCTATCAGCTCTTTCCTGATGGTGAGAAGTAGTTCCAAGATAGTCAGTCTCCTGGTTGTTTTCTTGCTCTTGCTGGAAAATGAAACTGTCGGCAAGGTAGGTGAGGCATTTTGAGGCTTTATGTTCTTGACTGAGTTTTATTTCCAACATTTATCCATGCCTATCATTAGTAATGGAGTGGAGGAGGGCAAGTAAGCTGAAAGTTAATCCAGACAAGACAGAGGTGCTCTCCATCAGTTGAGAGTTAGATCAGGAATAGGCATTCAGCCTGTGCCCAAAGGCTTTACAATTCACCTCAAGGCAGAGGTTTGCAGTTCTGGTATAATTCTGGCCTCAGTGTGGAGCCTAGAGACTCAGATTTTTGTAGTGGCCAGGAGCAATTTTGCATACTTAAAGCTAGTGTCTGTTCCTGGAGACTCCTGATCTAGCCATGGTAGACATGTCACATGTCACATACTGTTTGGATTCATGTAATGGGCTGAACATGGGGCTGCCTTTGAAGAGTATTCCAAGACTTCATTTGGTGCAAAGAATTTTTTTTAACTTGGGCTAGCTGTAGAGATCATACAATGCTCTTGCTACAGCAGCTCCACTGGCTTCCAGTCTGTTTCTAAGGACAACTCAAAGTACTGATGATGACCTATAAATCCCTACACAGCTTGGGTCCATGCTTTTTAATGCCGTCATGTGTGGGTGCATCCATACTGCCCTGTTCTAGCACGTTGATGATGCTTTAACTGCCATGACTACATCCTGTAGAATCCTGGGATCTGTAGTTTTTTGAGACAAGTTGAATTTTCTGCCAGACAGCTATAATGCTATACTGTATTCAAAACATTCAAAGTCAGCAAGTCACTTAAGCAGGCATAGCCCCCAGGGATCTGTGGAACCTCAAGTGCAGCTTTCCTTTTCTTAAAACCCTTTTGAAGTGTACTTCCAAATCATGGAACTGACATTATTCACGTGCATCATCTCAAATGAGCCATGAGAATAAAGAGCAACTGAGACCTGCTGCAGCAATTTACTAGGCTGATAACCACCCATTCTGGAAAGTGAAGCTCTTCTCTATTTATAAGTAGCCTATTTAAAAAATCCAGATAAACATCTGGTGTGCTTGCTTTCCCCTCCATCTGATGCTTTGGCACTGCCAAAAGAATGCAGGAAGGGTTCTATTTCACATTGGCTTGCTTCTTCCATGCTATAAAATAACAGCCTTGTGTGCAGAGAAAAGTAGTAGCCCCAGAGGCATGATTATAGTTATTATACAAGTAGTTGGGTGGATTTTTTTTTTTTTTGGAGGGGTGGGGATGGGTGTGTGGATGGGCAGGGAAGGGCACATGTTGGTTTGTATTCTATCCTTTCCAGCTAGGCTGGCAAAAAACATGTGTGCACAAGGAAACATTCTCAAAAGAAACATAGGTGGGTTACAGACCGCCAAAAATACGTATAGAATACGTATTAGGGTTAGGAAGGGGCGGTGCTTCCGCACCCCCCTAACCCTAGTACGTATTCCATACGTACAACATGGCGGCACCTCTTCCACATGGGGGCCGCCATGTTTACGTATTGGACGCATAGCATCCAGACGTGTCGCGGCGCCTATGACGTTGCAAATGCGCCAGCGGCGCCTCGCGACATCATAGAGGCGCCGCAAGAATCCATGTTGCTCTGGCGTGGCAGCCGCGCGGTGTGGCTGCTAGGCTCCCTGCGGACAAGCGGCGGCGGAGGCAGACCGCCGCAAAGCATGGTGCTGTAACCCGCCAGAGGTTTCTTCTTCATGAGAGTCATCAGTGCAATTTTAAGTGAAATAATTGATAAAGAGGTACACACATGCTGATAGCTTTTCCCTATGCCCCTTTGTTTGTGTTTATTTATATTATTAAATTAGAACAGAATACAGTCACCTCCCTCTGTGCTCTCTGACAAACGATTTTCAGATCAAGGTTGGGGGGGGGGGGTTGAAAAGCAGTTGGGTGTGAGTTACAGGGAAATAGTGCATGCGGTTCTACTCCAGATTTCTTGGATGGTGGATGTTTAAGATTAAATTTTGGTTCATCTTTTTTTCTTTTAAAACCAAGACAGGGAACCTCAGACCCTGGGACACAATCCAGCCTTCTTGGGGTGGGAATCGTTAGGATACAATCTTGAGGGATGCAAAGAATATTAAAAATATCAAAAATTTTTAAAAAGCATGGTTCTCTGATAAGAATCTTTGCATTTTCTACTGCAACATCACACAATGGCCACAGGAGTTTTTTTGTACACAGGCCAGTCATTTTCTG
>NC_056525.1:239370158-239399377 GCF_019175285.1 Sceloporus undulatus
GAAAAAAGCTAAAAGAAAAAAAAAAGGAACATTTCAAAGTTCTGTCCCTGGTGAACATCTGACATGCTGCTGAAGAATCTCTGGAAAACAGGAAACACCCCTTAGATGCCTATAATTTAACTATAAAAGTTACAGAACTGCTTGCATTCGGAAGGCCATAATTATGCAATGAAAGGAGAACCAAAATGAGGTTTTGATATCTGTAGTCTGGTTTGAAAGAAATACAGAAATTCCACAACAACACTGAAGCTCTATAGATTAGAGGCACCTGCTTATGGAAAGGATGGTACATTTTCACTCATCTAAATATTTCATCCAGTTTCAATCTGGTGGCCCTAGAATAGAACAGTAGCTCCTCTACTACAGCTTAACAGGAAAATATGATTCAGCAAGTTACCTTCAGAGAGTGGGAAATTACTTTTTACAGTAATTTAAAAGTAAATTTAAAAGTCACTTTTAAAAGGAACTTGTTCCCATTATTCATTACCATGACTGAGAAGCAGTCCATAACCGTTACTTGTTACAATAGTGAAAAAGTACAGTCAGCCCTCTATATCCACAGGGAATACCAAAAGACAAATACATGGGTCCTAGAGCCGATCAAGCCTAGAAGCCAGAATGACTAAACTGATGCTCTCACACTTTGGCTGTATCAAGTGAAGACATGAATGTAGCAAAAGAGAAAGGCCACATTACAGGTTCATAGATTCATTCAAGGAAGCTAGGGCCCTGGCGTTCAAGACCTAAGGATTGCTGTTGATGATAGGGTGACTTGGAGATCTCTCATTCATAGGATTGCTATAAGTCAAAGTCAACATGATGACAGTTAACAACAAAAAACAAATTTGCTCTTCCCAGATCAATAAGCGAGGTGTGAAAAAGTTTTCCTTCGGTTTATAATGCGTTCATTAGAATAAATGAATTCCACCATCCCCACAAACAACCTGATGAGGAAACCAGGAGGAACCAAATTGGATACATTTGCTCCGTTTCCTGGAATGCACTGGGATCTTCTCTTTATCATGGCTATAGTCTTATATTTCCTCTCTTGATTGGCAAAGTTAGTGTTAAGATTTTAGTCTGTGAATTGTCAAAATGCCTTCTTGCTTGTGAACTAGATGCCCATCACTAAAATAAGCTGGGCTCCACTGAACCTCAAGAGGTCCATTGATTGCATGGTGGCCAGTTCTTCCTTCTTAACTGGCTCAGGGAAATTCAGTTTTTACTGGGGCTGCAATACTCTGGGGAGGGACAGTTAATCATTCATTTTCTATCTGCAAATGAAAACCATCTTCCTCCAAATGTGGCCATTAATATGGGTCTGGGGGAGAGAACTTCCATTGGTCCCAAAGGGATCATTTTGCCTAATGGCAATTGTTCCAAGTTGCGAGTGTGATGTGGACATTATACTATGATTCTGGAGACCAGGGTTCACTGCTTGGGCACGGAAACCCACTGGGTGACCTTGGGCAAGTCACACTCTCTCAACCTCAGAGGAGGACAAATGCAAACCCACTCTGAACAAATCTTGCCAAGAAAACCTTGCAATAGGTTCCCTTAGGTTCACCATACGTTGGCTCTGATTTGAAGGCACACAACAGTTTGTGGACATTTTTGTGGGGATCCTGGCTTGGGAAAAAAGGGTTAAAACTCCCTCTATGTGATGTAACTCCTCCACTGAAGTATTGAATTTAGAAAAGCATGATGCTGTTAGCCACCCAATTGAAATGATATGGTTTTGTCCCACAAATAGGCCTAATTATAGTTGTGGCCTTGTTTTCATCAGCATTCTGTCGCACCCAGAGGGCTGTTCTTTTCCTGCTTTTACTTTGTAGATTCTAAATTGGATGAAGCTGTGGCACCAAAGTGGTTTCATGGCTTGCTGACTGAATGGCTGGTTGTTAGTGGAATAATATTCCAACAAAAATCCCTCTGAAACCCAGTTAGGGGACCCAGACGTTTTAGTTTACAATGGAATGGAACCCAGACACAGCCTTTTCTTTCTTTATTTTTTGAAAAAGAGAACCAGTTATTTGCAGCTTTGTGTCTGGAGCTAGACATACTACCTCCACTGTGTTGGAAGAGTCAACAATTCAGTTTCAGACTGTAGAAAATTGATGTGTAATTACCATTTTAAAACCTGTTTCTTAAATTCTTGTTCCTGAAGAGGCTCCATTTTTGTTGTTATTTTCAAGGTAAAAGTAAAGTGCATAACTTGTGTAGTTCTCACTGTCTTTATTTTTAAAACCCAGCTATTAACGTGATTTTTTTTAATGTCCAAGTCTGCAAAAGTTCAAACTAGAAATACAATTGTGAGAGTGGTTCAGTCACTGGGTGAATCTACACTGTAGGAATAATGCAGTTTGACACCACTTTGCATGCTGTGTCTCCATACTATGGATTCCTGGAGTTTGTAATTTTACAAGGTCTTTAGCCTTCTTTGCCAAAGAGTGCTGGTGCCTCAGAAAGCCATAAACCCCAGGATCCTGTAGGATGGAGCCATGACATTTAAAGTGGTGTCAAACTGATTTATTTCTACACTGTAGATGCACCTATTGTTTATATCAGGACTACTTATTCTTTTTTTGTGTGTGCCATGGACTCCTTTGGCAATCTGCTGAAGCCTATGGACCTTTTCTCAGAATGTTGTTTTTAAATGCATAAAATCAAATAGCTAGGATTAGAAACGAAACCAATCTTATTCAAACACAGTTATCAGTATTTTGAAGAAAACAAATTTGTGATATAATGATGGACATAAATAAAAGACATTTTGAAATACCCCTGCCAATTATAATATGATACGAAAATAACTATGTTTTCTATTGGTCTCAAAGTCACAGGTATGGATAATACTATGGTCTGTTGCCTATGTTCATAATGGAAGAAAATCCTAAATTTCAGAGATTAACAAATTATTTATTATTTCATTTCAATCCATTATTTCAAAGATTTATATCCCACCTTTCTCCCACAATGGGATTCAAGGCAGGCTACACTAATTTAAAAAGACAGAAGTACAAAAGTTTAGAAATGATTAAACATTATTAATATTAAAAGGTAAGTTAAAAACATATAGTTAAAACATAGACAGCTACCTAACATCCTCTCAAAGACCCCTTGGGAACCAGTGGACCCCATCCTAAGAACCTCTGGTTTATATCTTTCTTGGTCCCACTCAAGATAAAGGGTTGAATCCAGGCAAAGTTAATCACATGTTGGTATCCAGGAATTATCCAGTGTGCTTATCTAGGTGTTGCTAGAATATAATTCCCATCAGCCTTCACTGCTGAATATACTGCCTAAAGCTGACTGGATTCTGGAGGGACACATGTTTCACCCTTTGCTAGTCTTGCCTAGCTTGTCCCAGTGGTTTGAGTGGGGTCATCACATCACTAACATAGTGTGAACCCATCACCTTGCAGCTAAACAGGGTCACATGCATGGTGATGCAAGATAAGGAATTAGCCACTCAAAAGAGTATATGACCTGCATATAAAGAGATTCGATCCATGTCACCAGTTACAAACTGTTAAAAATCTCATAAAGGAGATCCATCTACATGAACACAAAATAAACTGTTTAATACAGTTATAGATCCTCTGTTCTTATACGTATTTGTAAGACAGAGCCAATGTATGCTGAATCCCCCCCCCCCCAGTGATTTTAGTCTGCTAGGTAGTTCTTCTGAATCCTGTTTGGTTCAGAATATGGCCTGTGAAAACAACAGATCCTGTAAATGAGTCTGTTTAAGGCTAGGATAGCTATGGCCTTCTGGATGTTGCTGGACTCTAACTTCCATTGGCATCAACTAGCCTGTGAGATTGTCACGAATGTTGGAAATTATAGTAAAATCACACCTAGAGAGTCACTGATTCCTTACTCGACTTACTTACAGTACTTGATTTACATATCATAGTGGCTTCAAGTCACTATTATTGCAATAATTTTTAAAATATTTAAAATATTTTTAAAAAAGGTCTGATGACTGTGTCTTCATAGCAAGAAAATTCTACTTCATGCATTCCACCTATTTTGTACTTCACCCAATAGAGCTGTAGAATAACCTACATCATTAGATTTAAAAAGGCGTAATGAAACTCTCTAGGCACAGCTAGATCTTTTGTTCTCTAATAGCACAATGTTATGCATGGTGAATTAAAAGGAAGCTGCCACTGAATTCAATTTACTTGTTCCCAAATAAGTAAGTATAGGATTGCAGCTAAATTTGTCCCACTAGAAGCTGGCCTTCATTGCTCTGTCAGGTATGAACTGTAATTCACTGGAATTTTATTTTTGAATTTCTTCATGTTCATTTCTTAGTGACTTTGGACAAGTGGCAACGTGTTGATGGGTCAGCTATTCTCATTGATCCTTCCATTTCCAAATATGATGTTATGCATGTCAGCAGAGATGCCTCCAGTGATTTTGCCACCGTCCGAGACTTTTGCCTCACAGGTGAGACGGTCCCTTTTATTAAGCCTGAATTGGTTTTCCTCCTGTTTAATAAAAATCAGAACTTCTTTAAGGATACTAGGCTGTCTCTCCTCTCTCTTCTGTTCCTCCCTCCCACGTATTTATTTATTTGTATAAAGAGGCACTATGGGCCCATACAGACAGGCCAAAATAAAGCTGCTTTGGGTCACTTTGGAAGTATGCTGTTTAAATGACACATGCATCTTAAGAGGCCAGAAGCTGCACCAAAGCTGCTCTCCATTCCTTAAGACTGGAACGTGGCTTTGGCTTTGAGTTCTCCTACTGTCCTTATAAGGATTTTATGTCTCCTCCACTTTGATCAGCATTGTGGTCTGTAACAGGAAAACAACTGCAAACTTTCCAGTGTTTTTCATTGTTTGGATACAATGATCTGGTCTGTGTCTAATGAATGATGTAAATTACTGTTGCTAAGGTGATGATTTACAGTCCAGACCTCTGGGAGAACAGGGATTTTGATGTAGAATCATAAGAGTGCTTGAATATATGAGAATGCAGTGGAATCTTGAGACCAGCTGAAAAAGATGGTAGCATGACTGTTTGTAGACTTGCACCTACTTCCTCAGATGCATTTGGTGGACTGGGAAGCCTAGGGACAGGACTATATAGCAGTCTCTGTGTGAGAATGTTCGTAGGAATGCAAAACTTTGTGAATGTGGAGATGAGGTGACAAGTTCAGTGTTAGTGACTGTCCTTGGGGACAAGGCAAGGATATTGCCTCAAGCCAAGGTTAGCAGATAAGTATATAAATAAGTATTAGAATGTAATGGGGGAGCCAAAAAGAAGATGTGATGAACTGGCCAAGAAAGCCTCTGTGAGGCTGGGGGGTTAGCTAGTGTTATAATGTATGTAGTGTGCCAGTGTGTGTGTGTGTGTCTGGACTTCATGGAGGCTCTCTTGGCCAGCTGAGAAATTATTTTATGTTTGCCTTTGAAACTTGCTCTCCAAGTTGGTAGGTCTCACTTTAGTAATCTGCATATCTGTAAGTCTCAGTCAATTTACTCTCCAGTCTCTCAGTGCTTATTTGTCAGTGATCTATTACATTTACACTATTTTTCTGTTTTTTGTTCTTTGCAGTATGTGCAAAGGAAAAGTTATGCTTGGTGACTACTCTTGAAATGCAGTCAACAGCCGCACGATGCATGTTTTATCCAGAAACCCAGACCTGCACACTTGGACTCCAGGGCCACCGCTGTCAACTTTTGCTCAAGGAGCCAGCTACTTATATCTATCGCAGGCAAGGTATGTAAATTATGGAAGTATCTGAGGAGTGAATTTTGAGGAGGGTAGTAACAGAGCTTGGAAAAATTGTCTTTTTGGACTATAGCTCCCAGAATTGTCCAAGCAAGCTGACCACTTTTCATGTTATCCAAGGAATTATGGAAGCTGTTGTCTAAAAAAGGTTTTTTTTTTTAAAGACTAATAGCAGGAATGAAAAAGTGTGATTGACCATGGCCTTTGGAAAAAATAGGATAATCTCAAATAGGAAAGAGCGGAATATTTTGTAGCACGATGAGTGTTGTTTTTACCCTGGATTTGCAGTGTGGCAATATCTATAAATTACACTTTATCAGTCATGACTTCATCTTCTGGGATCCTGGGATTTGATATTTGTTGAGGCATGTGGAATTCTCTGCCAGAGAGCTTGACTATCTTCCCCTCAACTAAAACAGGGGAATGAAAGTATTTCACTAAATAACAATCCCAGGATTTCAGAAAATCGGGCCATTACAGTGAAACCATAGTGTTCTGGTTTGGTAGTAAGGTATAAAATCTTTTAATTGCAGTTGCAGCCACTTTAAACCACAAAACAGATTATTTAGATTTTTATTTTATATTATTTTAAATACTTGTTTCTTACATTAAAGCTTGTTTCTTCCATTCTCTCAGCATTAAGCCATTTTCTAGGAATAACATATGAAAGGGATCACCAACTTGCATCTGGTATGTTGAAAGCACTCACCCACAATGATCAGCCCAGGGATGGAACAAATATAAAAGGAACTTCTTCAACTAGCAGCTTCATGAACAACAGGAATTTTTGAAACTCCGCTACTTTTTTTCTAAGTGACTATACTATCCGATGAGTTTGGGAAGAGATGGGCAGCTAGAGAGGGTCTGAAACAAAACCTATCCTGTTTTTTACCCTGGATTTTTCCTATCAATTTTTTCAATACCACAAGGGAACAAATTAACTTTTTCTATTTGGAAAAAAAAATGTTGAGGTCCTAAAAAGGTTGTGGTGAAGGAAAATGTTACAATAGAGAATGATGCACCCTGGAGGCAATTGATATTTTTCCTTTTGGAGCCAATAGGGGGAGCTACAGTGATGTTCCTCTCAGGCTGCATAATTTCTGCATTGAGAGAGTACAAAATTCTCAGCCTTGCATTAGGAGCATGGACTCAGAAGCTTTTTAAAAGTAAAAATCCTGAAAAATCTCAAATAATTTTCTAGGCTGTCCCCAAGTAGTTGATTTGAGGATGAGTATTGCATCTGCAGGCTTATGTGCAGGTATGCTAAAAGCTGATGTTGCCCTTAGCAGATTTTTAGAAACCCAGATGGAAACTATGTGCGTTAGGAAAATAATCAGGACAGCAAAGTCTTCTCCAAAGCTTGAATGTAATGTATTTACTGTAATCTCCCTTCTGTATGTATAGGTGCATTTGGACCCATTGCTGAAATAGGTGATGCTCCCTCTGTAAACACCCCATTGCAAGGAACTTTATTTGGCACTTCTCAAGTCATCCAAGTGGGTTCCAGCTGGAAGAGAATCAAACAGTTCCTTGGGATTCCATATGCAGCACCTCCGGTGGCAGAGAGCCGCTTTAATCCACCCCAGGATTTTACTCCAGTGGAATCCTGGAATGCCACAATGACTCGGTGAGAAAAGTGATGGTTGCTAATGGTCTGCTGAACATTTCTCATCACTTTGCTTCTCATACATACAGAAGAATGGTTTGTCTTTACTGAAGCAGTATCTGTCTAATCTCCAGCAACCATCTCATGTGCTTAGAGTCCCACCATTTCCAATAAATTCAGCACTGGCCCTATCATTATACAAGGTTCCACCATCAATTTGGGGATGCTGTTAAAGGCCAGCAGAACATTAGTTATTTGTAACATTTTTATTACCATAAAGGAAGGCACCCTTTTCACCTCAGATATCAAAGCGTTTAAGTCTTTCTCTGGCTAACATATCATTACTGTTGATACCTGTACAACACAGCAAAACTTGCTTGGAAGAGCTGAGTTTTGCCCTCAAATTTTGCAGAGAAGTCTCAGTGTAAAATCGAATGAACCTGTGGAATTCCTCTGGAGCTACTATAAAACATCCCTGTAGCACTTTGTTTGAAAGAGCCAGTGTGGTGTAGTGGTTTGAGTATTGGACTAGGACTCTGGAAACCAGGATTTTGAATCCCTGTTCGGCCATGGAAACCCAGTGGGTGTCCTTGGGTAAGTCACACTCAGTCTCAGTAGAAAGCAAAGGCAACCCCCTTCTGAACGAATCTTGCCAAGAAGAACCCTTTGATAAGTTGGCCTTAGGTTTGTCATGAGTTGGAAATGACTTGAAGGCACAGAACAAGAAACTCATTCCTGCAACAACAACAAAAATCCCAGCAGTAGTTTTTTAGAGCTATTCATAAACATCACCATCGTAGTTTTCTGTGATTACTCATTATTATAAGCAAACATTCCTATAGTAGTTCTTCTAGAGCTACTTATTGTTACAACAAAATGTCCCCATACTAGTTGTTCTAGAGCTGCTCATTCTTACAGCAAAACATCCCCATAGAAGTTGATGGCATAAGCATTCATAGACCTGATGACATAGACTTAAGTCTATTAAAGGTTATGCTACTAACTTCTCTCTCTTAGCTAGTTTCAAAGCTGCTACAAGATCCCTTTGCACACTGATCCAGAATAACATGGCTATGTCCTTGAATTCCCACAGTAGTTGTTCTAGAGTTACTTTATAATAATAATTTAATAATAATTTGTTTTATTTATATACCACTATTCCAAAGATCATAGCGGTGAACAGCAAGTAAGCTAATTAACAAGTAAGCTAATTCTTATAATTTATTGTAATTTATTCTTACAACAAAGAATCCCTGTAGTAGTTCTTGTGGTGCTACTCATTCTTACAATGATATCTCGATGTGGTGAAATGCAGATGCACCTGGAGCATAATCAGCTCTCTTTGTTTCCCCTCACATAGGAAAATATTACCACACTGTATTGCATCATACCAATGTGTGTCTTGCATGTTAGCAATATGCTGATAACCAACTCATTTCACACTTTGTGATGAATATTTTTCCCATCTGGATGTCCTAGCTAGAGTAGATCTGTTTAGTCAATTGTTGAATGCTGTTGACTGGCCCATGTGAAATGGTTATACTTGTGGAACTCAGCTTAGACAACCATGAAATAAATACATCCTTTACACAATGGCCAGAAAGCACATCTCTGTGTGTAAAGAAACTTACTCGTTTGTATGACCAACAGGGCCGAAACCTACAATATATTAGTCATGCTTTTTAAGAAAAGGCACACAATCTGTCTTACTAAACTAGACTATTAAGTGCAGTGCTAAAATAAGATTTAGAGGTTTTGTGCTTGAAAAGGAGGTGGGACACCATTTTGACCTTTGTCTCGGGCAGCAAAACATCCAGTGCCATCCCTGGGCACCAGGTTTGGGAGAGCAGACAAAAAACCATTTATATATTTATTTAGCAAACTCATTGAATTTGTTAGTTTGCTTGTTTATTGCATTTATATCCCTTCTTGCTCCCAAGATGGAATTCAAGGCAGCTATTCCAATCTGTTTCAGTTTGTAACAGTGTCCAGGAGGGGGAAAACTGTGTAAATGCATCCTCTGACTTTTCAGTGCTATTTCTTTAAGGGAGTTGCAAAAAAAAAGTGGTGATTATTTATACCATCCAGTCCTATTGCTTCTGGATGACAGCTGGAACCCTAACCATCAGTGACCCAATTTCTCACCCACCTGAGTTGTGTGCATGTAGTTGATTTAACCACATCCGACCCACAGTTCACCATAAGGCCTGCAACTTATTTACCCAGGTGCTCAGTGACACATAGTAAATAAGGCAAAGCAAACTGTTGCTTAGTTATGTACTTCACCTTTGTGTGTACTATTACATTGTACACCTGTACACTGACGGCACTATATAAATAAATGATAGCAACAACAATAGTAATAACCACTATCTACAGTTTCCCCCTGCTTTATATAGTGCCATCTGTATGCATGACATTCTATAGAACAAGGTTACCCACAGGCCACAGACATCACCAATGCACCCACAAGGCTTTTTACATCCTTATTATTTTTGGTAAAAAAAAAAAATTGGTATCCCCCTGCACACTCCAGGATTGTGGGTGGCAATCTGACCATATCTGGTGAGGTTGGGCTGAGGAAATAAAGCTCAGTGGAGGATAAATGTGCTTTAAGTAGTTTCAGAGTACATAAAAAAAAATGTTTGGGACTTCAACTCCCTGAATCCTCTCAAGGTATTGGCATCTGCTGGGGTTTGGTTCCAGGATGCCGCGTGGATACCCAAATCCATGGATGAGCAAGTGTATTGAAATAGTATCCCTTATACAGTACAAAATAGTTAAACAGATAAACTGGCTTAGAGTGGCCTAGTGAGGCTGGAGTGTTAACCAGTGTTATAATATGTGTAGTGTGAAGCCATTGTCTCCAGTTTACAATACTGTTGATGGATTGGAGTTTGTGAATATATTGTAATTCAGCTGTTTCTCTTTTCATTCTTCTTTTATATTTTGTTTGCTTGTTTTGTTCAAGGAGTGCTATCCTAGGCCAGAGATGTCTGTCTCTTTTGATTCCATAATTTTAAACAATGGATCTTTTGTGTAAACATATTCAGTCCAATTCTTCAGAGTACAGATTATTGGGGATTTTGCTCTTCAACTACTTCCAAGTCCATACTCTCCAAGTATCCTGATTTGGCAGGCAGTCCTGATTGATCCTTTGTTGTTCTGTTTTTTCCAGCTGCTTTTAAAATGTCCCAGTTTCTCTCCCCCCTTTCTACTTTTCCCTTTTTTACTCAGCTTACTTCAATTGCTGCAACTTGAGTTCAAAGTGAAAAAGTTGTTTGTACAGTATTCCATTCACTCAGCAGCATCCTACCTTTCCCAGTAGTCTCAGGCAAAAACAAACTGCAGATAGCTTGTCTCTTTTTCCTCATTAATAACTTTTGCCTTTTTGATCACACTCTGATGTTGCTAGGCCACATGCATGCCACTTTTTATCTGTGAAATGTTGAAGATTTTGTAATAATAATAATAAATAATAAACGTTTATTTATATCCTGCCTACTCTGATTAGGACCGATGCTAGTCTTGTCTTTATTTGCTATTCAATTTTAATAGTAAAAACACTTGTTCATGTAGTGTTTTTTGACCTCTAGAGCTAGTTGCTGGCAACCTGGGGATGGTGAAGTCAATCCTTTTTCTGTCAGTGAAGACTGCTTATATTTGAACATCTACATCCCAGAGAACAGTGTAAGTACTGAATTCATGAAATGTATTATTGGCTTGTTAATTACATTTATTTCTTGCTTCTTTTCCAAGGAACTCAAACCACTGAATGTGTTCCTCTTATGAATTTTTATCCTCGTAGCAACCTTGTGAGGTAGGTTAGTTCAGGAAATAATGACTGGTGCACCTGATAAACCAAGTCTCTCCAGTCCTATGCCAATACTCTAACCGCTAGATAGCCCTGGTTCTCATCATAGCCCTGTTCTGTTGCCTGCCTAGTATAGAACCTACATGTGGAGAAGTGGAGACTGAACCCATCCTGGGTCCTTTTCACACTGTCCTGTTATAATACTATGATTCCACTTTATGGCTCTGTCCTATGTAATCCTGGTTAAGTTCATGGGATGTTATTTAGAATTCTCAGCCAGAGAGTTCTACTGCTTCCTCAAATTACAAACATCATGATACCAGAGGATGCAGCCAAGGCAGGTAAAGTGGAATCATAGTGCTATGGATTTTACCACATGTGACTTTCAAATCCCCATGACAATTCAAAAATAGAGTCTTTGGTAATGCTTTCACATGACACTCCATGCATCGTTAAAGTACATTCCGTCATTTCCAGGAAAATCCATCAATAAACTCCCAAATGTACTGCTGTCCCGTTAGTTTTCAGGTGTGATAAATTCTTTGCATGGCAGTTCTGATTTTGGCAGACATGCGATGTCAGTGTCTCCCCCGCTTCCCTTTCCCTGTTCCACTAATTATCCACACAGAGGTCCCCCCCCCATTCTTTTATTTTCTACATTTCCTGCTAAAACCATATTAGCATATCTCCAGAACTGCAATAATGTTAAAAATTAAAAATAAAATAAAAACCCTGAAAGGCCTACTGGGTTTGACATAGGGCAGGGTGGTGAAGTTAGGGGGAGTGCAGAAGAAACTGGCATGCATCCAGTTCTCCTTACTAGCACAACTGTAGTGAGAATGGGGCTCGTGTGATTAAGGGCCTCACTTAGTGCTAACCATATCCAGAACTTTAGAAAAGGTAACTTTTTGACTGCAGTTCCCAGAATCTCTGAGATGGGATGGTAAGTCCAAACTGCAGTCCAAAAAAGTAACTTCCAAACTCTGTCCCTGAGCAGTCCCCCCCCCCCCCCCGGCAATGGGAAGTTGCCCAGATACATTGCAAAAGCCTATACACCTGCATCTCACACAATAAGAATGGCAGAACCACCTGCTTTTTTTAGTTGCTTGATAGCCTTCATGTGATGTCCTGTAAGTATTGTTATAGTTTTAGCAATGGAGGCTCCAATACCAATGGGAGTAGGGTACTGCAATGTAGCATGGAAGGGCCATAATGTGGAAACATTAGCCAGAGAACATACACATGAATGGCTGCTTTTGCCATACCTAGCCTAGGCCTTACATGCAAGCAGGCTCCAATTGATAGCTACATGGATGCCTCAGCTGGTGTTAGTATTAGTCTGAGTGGGAGGCTGACTTACTAAGTTGTTTGAAAGGGCTAAAAGAGATGTGATGTGGGTGGAAGATCTGTGATCAGCTACTTGATTGTGTTTACTTTATCCAGATACTCTAGCTGTTTACTTCAAATCAGCCAGAGGAGACTTTAATCCTCAACAGAGAAGCAGTGGCGGTAGTTGGAAGATTGGTATAATGATAAATGTTTAAGAGTAGGAATTTATCATCATAATCCCTACATTGCCAAATAGGAAACAGCTGTGTTGATCTATATCATAAAAACATGGAGTCTTAGAGGTGGAAGTGACCACAAGGGCCATGTTATGGCCCCTGCCATGCAACTGTACACAATTTAAATCACTCTTGAGAGATGCTCATTCAACCTCTGTTTAAAGACCTCCCAAGACAGAGAGTCTGCCACCTCCAAAGGCATTATTGAGCTGCTCTTCCATTCAAGACATTCTTCCTAATGGTTAAGTGGAATCTCTTTTCTTGTAATTTGAATCCATTTGTATTTGATTGTGTTTTAGATTGTGTTCTGGAAGAAATTTATGCAGATGGGCTCACAATCGTACACTTACAAAAAGTGACACTACTTGGAACATACAACACTATGTACTATTTCATTGATTCCTAAATTGTTGGATCATTTATGGTCCAAAATTCCAGTCAGTAAATAAGGAAATGAGGACATCGATAATAACCATGAGCATATAAACAGCAACAAGATACAATGGGAGCAAATCAGGCAATAACAAGTCAAAGGGATGCAGCAGAGGTGAGAGTATCCCTGTTTAGAAGATTCCTCTGAAGTTTTGAGCACTCAGAGATGATCCCCAGATGACCACTTCAGTAACTGAGTGGCTGGGAAGCCTTGGATACCTTTGGATCCAAAAGCACCATCAAGCACTATGCTGGGACAGATGTCCAGGGATCCAATCAAAATGATCAGTAGGTCTCCCCCAAATACAGCAAGGCTGATTTATGACATTTTGAAGAATGCAAAATTACACATAAGCATTTAAAGAAGGGTGAAAGAAGACTTATAAAGTCTAGAATGTTTTCTCTGTCCCACGGGGATAGGTGTTTATCTATCCTACCAGGTTAGGTGTTTGTCTCTGGAAGTAAATCAGGGTTAACTAGGGCTTGGAAAAGTTATTATTTGAACTGCAAACCCCAGCATTCCCAACCATCATCACTAATGTCTATATTGGTTGGGGATTCTGGGAGTTGTAATCCAAATAGTAACTTTCCAAAGTTCTGCTCCTCACTTCACCCTGCTTCTGTAAAAATCTGTGCTCTTCCTCCTTAACACTTCAAACTGGATAAGAAAAGGAAAGAGAGGCCTGATACAAACAGGCAACAAGCGCTGTCCAGGAGCTGAAGTTAGGGCTTTGACAGCGTGCAGCGACCGCACGTTTCCAAGCCCTACCGCGCCATAATGGCATGCCCCCATCTACCTGGGGGCCGCCATGATGACGTACTCGTGGCACATCATACAAATGGTGCCACGCCATGCAGACATCATCAACATGCACAAGGGTGTTAATAGCACCGTGTGCGCACCCTAAAAAGAACCTGTTGGGAGTGGGTTCTTATTAGCTCTTCTGGAGACCGCGGCTTGGTTGCTACAGCCTTCATGTGGGGCAGAAAGGGGTGGCATCTCGGCGCTCCTTTATGCCCGTCTGTATCGGGCCAGAGTTATGATCATGGATCTTTCCCAGTCTTGCTCTTATGAACTTAATACAATCTTTGTATAGACAGTCTTTGCTATATATAGGAGCCCTGGTGGCTCATTGGTTAAATGCCAGTAGTGCAGCCACTCACAATCACAATGTTGTGAGTTCGATCTCAGGCAGGGTCCTCCAGGGTCCATTCAGCCCTCCATCCTTTTGTAGGTTGATAAAATGAGTAGCCAGCTTGTTGGGGGCAATTGGCTTACACATTGTAAACTGGTTAAGGAGAATTAGTTCACTGATAAGCGGCATAGAAATGTACTTGCTACTTGTTACTTGCTATTCAGCTTATATGAAAGAGGGCAGCTTAGCAATACAAACAATCATAATGCTGTTTATCAAAACTGATTGCAACTCCTGGAAGTTGACTCCAGTTTGTTTGTTTCATTCTACTTCTACTTCATTCTTTCAAAAGTTTACCTGATTCATTCTTCTATCGTTTACTATAACAGAATGGAAATCTACCAGTTCTGGTGTTCTTTCACAATGGTGTAAGTGGCAGTCACCATCCACAGAGGACAATTATTGATGGATCATATTTAGCAGGAGTTGGAAATATCATTGTTGTAACTGCAAATTACCGGGTTGGAGTCTTTGGCTTTCTTAGCACTGGTAAGTCATATATGATACTAAACTTATAAGCCAGTGTTAGGAATCATACTGCCCTCCAGAGACTGTTGAGCTACAACGCCCAGTATTTCTAGCTATTGTCTGTGCTGGCTGGGACTGCAGGGAGTCACAATTCAATGACATATGGAAGGCCACATGATTTATACCCCTGATATAAGCCTAGATGAAATGTAAATAAGAGTTTATTTGATGTTTTGCTTATTCAAAGTGATTTGAGTGTTGTACTGTGACCCTTCAGGCCAGGGTTTGATTCTCTGCCCATCCATGAAACCCACTGGGTGACCTTGGGCAAGTCACATGCTCTCAGCCTCAGGGGAAGGCAATGGCAAATCTCCTCTGAACAACGCTTGCCAAGAAAATACCATGATAGGTTCATCATAAGTCAGAAATGATTTGAAAAGTACACAGAAGCAGCAACAACAATGTAGACATCACCATAGTTCCTTCTCATAACCATAAAATGCTTCCCAGCTTCTTTGGTGGAGTCAACAAACTTTTCAAAATGGCTTTCTTGATCTTTAACAACTCTAAACCTGCAATAATAATGGAGTGATAATTGAACTAGAAATACAGATGTGCCATAGCTAAAGGTATAGGGTCCTTCTTTTATTAAAGAGCTTTTTGTACACATTTTCAACACTTGTCCTTCATGTGTTCTTTATTATAACATTTTAATACTATTAGAATATTTCTGAATATCCTTATGTCTACCAAGCAACCCATACATTGATCATGTCAGAGGGTGTATCTTTGGCAAAACTTGGAAAAGTTAATTTTTTAAAAGATTACAGCTTTCAGAACCCCCCCCCCCCCCCCGCTACCATGACCACTAGGGAGTATAGTCCTCAAAAAAGTAATATTCTTGAGCTCTGATCAGGGATGGCACCAGTAGCATGGACCCACTTTCTACGTCTCCCTTTCTCTCTTGGTATTTCTGGCTAGTTTTGTTGGGGGATTTCTGAAATTTTTCATATCCAGTATATAGTCTCAAAAGGTATCTTTTCCAAGTTCTAGTCACTGGAACCTACAGAAAGATGCTGGGTGCTGACTGGACACTGTTCATTATTACTATCAGGGAACCAAGGAACTTTTGTAACATTAGTTCCCCAAACCTGAGCTCTTTTATCTTCAAGATATGATAATAACTGTCTCTATTTCATTGTTGCTTGATAAATGCTTTAACACTATGCACTTAGTTCATAGTTATGTGCAAGTCTTAAGTGGGAAGGAAATGCTACACTTCTGTGCTACTCTCCAGTTTCTCAATCTGAAGCCACAGGAGTTATTTTTGGCCTTTTCTTTCCTTCCTATTTCAAAGAATGTTTTGCAAATGGTGTAGAATGTTTCTGTGGAGTCCAGTTCTGCTGTTGTGGCATTAACCTACTTGAGCTATGCAACAGAGGTGGAATCCATTGTGAGATGAAAGGCTGCGGTAACCTTAGATTAGTCCATTTGGATTCCATGGTTGTTTCATAGAACCATAGAGCTGGAAGTGGGCCCGTGGTCTACCAAATCCAACCCCCTGCTAAATGCAGAATCAGCTAAAGCGTCCCCAGCAGGTAGCCAGCCAGCCAGCTTTTTCTTAAAGACATCTAGATGAGACTCCAACACCTCTTTCGGCAGTGGGTTCCATTGCTGAGCTGCTCTGTCAAGAAATTCCTTCTAAGGTTCAGTCAAAATCTACTTTTCTTTAACTTAAAAACCCTAGAACTGGCTGTACCCTCTGGGGTAGCAAAGAACAGGCCTCCCCCCTCCTTTTTGTGACAATCCTTGAAATATTTAAAGGGTACAGTCATGTCATTAGTCTTCTCTTCACCAAGCCGAACACACTCAACTTCCTCCACTGTTTTGTTCTTCATACCCTGTATCATCCTTGTTGCCCTTCTCTGAACCTGCTCTAACGTGTGTATCCATCTTAAAATGAGGTGCCCAGGTTTCAACATCCCCTTTGAGTCCTTTAGAGGAATTTCTTATTTCCCTTTTTTACACCAAGTTCCATGAGCATCTCTTAAATATTATCTAGCAAGTGATGCTTCAGGAGTAAGCACATATAGAAGAGTGAGATGCATATATAGAAGAATAATGTGCATAGGTACATAAGCAGGTAGTACTCAGTTAACAAAGCCTCCAGTAGTGAAGTTCATTTTTTTAAACAAAGGGTTTCCATATGAGTGTCCAGGATAATCCACATGCCAAAGACTAGAACAGAACTGACATACCAGGAGAGGTGATTAAAAGGGATACAAGTGTGTGCATAACATTGTTCCTGCAGCTGCATGAAAACCTAGCTCATTTTAAAAGTATAGAATTAAAAGCCAAAATGCATACTTTTACATTAGTGTCTCAGTCTGAAAGCAGTATAATAGCATAATTATTTTAAGAGATTTGGTTCCCTTATAATAAAAACGCATCATTACTGCATGATGATAATTATGCTGCTTCTGAACTGATGACTTGCAAAATATTTTCAAGTTTATCATTGTTACTAGAAATTTGGGGTAGCAGTTAGTTCTGTTAGCCTGTCATGGCAAAAACAGCCTAGTCTTCTAAGACTAAAAAATACCAATAATTTTTATTTGGCATAAGCTTTCCAGTGGGTACAGTCTGTCTAAGTGGGCTGCAGTCCATGAAAGTTTGTTGTTAATTGCTTTCAAGAAGGTTTTGACTTTTGGTAGCCCTATGAATTAGACGCCTCCAAGACATCCCTTCAGCAACAGGTCAGCTCTTGCAAACTCAGGATTGTGACTTCCTTGGCCCTGTCTGCACAGGCCAAATAAAATGGCCTCTCTCCATCTTCCTGCTGAGTAGTCCATATAATGCAGGGCCCAGTGCCCAGTTCTGGTATGAGCTGTCTGGACAATGTCAGAACCTAAGGTGTATCCCCTCAAAATGGTTTTTAGAAGCTTCCTTTTTGCTCTTCCTGAAAGAGCTGGAGCCCTCTGTTGTGCTGCCAACAACAAGCTTTGTTGGTAAAGTAATCATTAATTTAAGGCTTGAAAGGACATGTAAAATGGAAATGTAAAAAATGGAAGATGGACACATAATGTAGCTTGACCTGTAAGAAAATAGATGCTTCAAGGCATTCTATTCTTTACGTAGTCATAATCAAAGCTTGCAAAGTTCACCCTGTTTGCACTATCTTTAAAAATTCACTTTGTTTGCGCTACTGGGACTATACTCCTTGCTAGTGGCCATGCTATCTTGAGGATTTTGGCAACTGTAGTCTGTAGTCTCAAGATCTGCCCCCAATTGCCTTTGCCAACTGTAAGTACCAGGTCAATGATCTGTCTATCTCCTCATTACCTGTTACCTGTTTTATTGAACCCTTTCCTGTATTGTTATATATTATTTATATGTATTATGCTATTATTTCTTAGTGCCATGGGCAGGTTTACGCTTATCTATTTTATTGTTTGTATGTACAGCGCTGTGCAAATATACAGCGCTATATAAATAATGCATCATCATAATCATCATCATCATTATTCTTTTTTGGAAGGTTCCAAGGTGGCAAGTGGAAATTGGGGCCTTTTGGATCAAGAAGCAGCTCTCAAATGGACACAGCAAAATATTGCAAGTTTTGGAGGAGATCCTCATCAAATTGCAGTTGCAGCTGATGGCAGTGGAGCAGATATCACCAGCATTCATCTGCTTGCAGAGGGTGCAGATTCATTTCTCTTCAAGAAGATGTTGCTGATGGTGAGCACTGGTTTCTTCTCTATTGCTAGGTTAGAAGTATGTGAAAGATAACATAATCCTTTATCTACTGGCTTCTGCTTGTTTTATAATGATTTATTACATGTGATTTTTTACACTTATATTACATTTTTTTTCAGCATCACCATAGGTTCATACACTGTAATGCAATTTATATTTTACAAAGATATCTCCCATATAAATAAGTTTATATACATACTTGTTGCACTGGTTAGAATCTTGGTTTGACACTCAGGAAATGCAAGGTCTAGTCCACTGATCCATGAAACTCCCTGAGCTTGGGTCAGCCATTCTTTCTAAGTCTGACCTACCTCACAAAGTTGTTGTGAGGAGAATATGGGGAGTAAATGAGATACATGTGCTGCTTTGAGCTCATTGGATGAAAGAGAGGATAAAAATGTAACCATATACACTGGAGATGAGATCAGGTTATCCGAATAAAACTTGAAAATGTGCTAGCTCTGGCACTGATAAAGCCTAATTCAGATGTAATTAATTCAGGCCTACATGTAACAGCTAAGTCTAGGCTGCATTAGTTTAGACTGCAGGAAGACTACACCTTAAAAGAATGCAATAGACCCTCTAATGGAAGTCTACCTTTGTTTAGTTTTCTACTTGAATGAAACATTTTGTGTGGGGAGTCTTGATGTGGTTCCTCCACCTGCAGTCTCAAGTTGAGGAAGGATCCCATCATTTGGTTTTGTTGCACATGAAACTCTGCACCTGTTTCCTTGGCAGGCTCCTTTGTGTACTGAACTTTTTAGATGAACTTTATTTACTAATGTCATCTGCCACTGAAATTTTTCTTGATCTTTGTATTTTAATGTATAATCTTATTATACATATTTCTGTGCAACTGGGGCATCTCCTGACAACTGAGATCTTACTGCCTTATTTTGGGGATGTTCCCATTTGCTTCTAAATTTAAAGGCAGCAGATGACTCTGTTCCCTCTTAGGGCATAGCTGCATGTGTCTGTGGCTTAAACCCAACTAGAGTACAGTGGCTGCTGTTGTGGCCTCTGTGTCAGTGGAATTATTAATCTGTTCTAGATTTTAATCAAACCTTTAAAGAAGGGTAGGGTTAAGCACATTGTGTAGCTCCAGATTGAAACCTAGAATGGATTTCCCACACCACTGACATTGAAGCTACTAGTGCTAGAGTAAATACATTGAATTGGTGGAATTAAAGTAAGTGTGGACTTAACAGGGTCCAGATGATTCAGTAGATCTGCAGTAGAGATTCAAATTGGATTTAGGCTTATAATAGCCATGTAAAATTGGATGGTAATCCATAGAAACACAGCTATTAAAATCTGAATGTCCCCCCAGGGGATAATTTTTTTTCATGTTGCTATGACTAGAAATTTTCTTATCAGCTCTGGCAATTGCTCCTTTTTTCTCTGAACTTTGAAAGTCACTCTATAAGTTTAGTCTCTGGACCAGTCTGTGGTGGTTATGGTATTTCCAAAAGCACAAAAAACAGTAATTCTTAGACTTAGAATTTCTCAGTTCCTTGCTTGGTCAAGTCCTATCTTCTCAGGTTTAGTTTTCATGATACATGAAGGTTGGTTGTGATGCATACTTGGTCCGGTATATAACAGAGTGAATTTTCTTCTTTTTCACATAAGAAGAGTCGTTTTCCTCTGTTAGGGCTAGATAAGAGCTGATGCTGTTCCTGAGCCCATAGCTGAGGCCGGAGTCCTCCATCCTGACCATGTCTACAATATCTTCATTGCTTACTTTTGATCTTAAAAAAGAAAGAGATTGGGGTTTGTTTAATATTTAATCTCAATTGCTTAGCAATTTAATTTCATACTAAGCCAGTTATATAAAAAAAGTAGCAGGAGGGGAGTATATAAATAGGGCTTTGTGAAGCAATCCTGTGTAGATGATGGCATTTTAGATCATGCCACTTATGCGGGCCCTGTTAAAAATCCTCATTCTGGTATTTGAATCAACAGAGAATCTGCCTAGGTATATCCATTTGTCTGAATGCCAGATACATTTAATTGGCACACAGAATTCCAGAATATCTCATGTTCAGTGATAGGACTAAAGAGTGCACAATTCCCACCTGTTCATGAGCAACCACCTACTAAGTTGGAGAGTGTCAAAGCAAAGATAGCTATTTCATATTAATCATTTGCTTTGACACTCTCCAACTTAGTAGGTGGGGCCAAACACAGCCCACAGTCTGAGAGTTTCCTACCCCTGATTTAGTGGATGTAGTCTAAGTAGAATTGTCAGCCATTGCCTGACTCCCTGTAATCTGTTTTCCTTCTCTTACAGACCTATTCTTCGCACACTTTTTCTTCACATATATGTGAAGGCTATCCTTTTCTTTCACTCTTTTTATTCAGAAGGAAAATAAACTGGATCCAGTATTCTGAATACTGAGGTCCAAAATAAATTTCACAACTCTGTAGAGCAGATGAGATGCAGACATTGGCAGGAATCCTTTTGGTGTGTTTCACTATATAAGTATGCCAACATGGGTGCTGCAAGTAAGACATCAGAGGAATAGGCAAGAGATTTTTGCAGTCTTTCTTCAATGCAGTTGCATGACCCTAGAAGAGCTGCTAGCATAATGCACCAGCAAGAATCCAGTCACTGTAAATGCATGAACCCACTAAAATCAATGGAACAAGGGACAGATGATTTGAGTGCCTCTACTCTAGGCATAGCTAAATGTGGATCCAATTCAGTATAATGAGTATAAAAATGAAGCAAGCTTCAGATTTGTCAAAGTGAAAAATTTATTCCAGTCACATTGCTGGAGTGATTCCACAATCCTAGAACTTTCCCCTCTGGTTCAAAATAGTGGCTCATGAGCATAAGGCTATCTCAAGCCAGTGGTACCTCTGATTATCTTTCCATTTGAAGGTTTTGTCGCGCATCACAACGGGCGGCTCTTGATTCCTTCCTTCACTGTTGAGAGTGTGTTGGGTGAGGCAGGGAGTAGTGAGTACACAGCAGAGACCGTCCACTACCTCTAAAGGAAGGAAGAAGCACAAAATGAATTGCAGGCCAAAGTTTTATCATTCTCTTTCTTTCTTTCTTTCTTTCTTTCTTTCTTTCTTTCTTTCTTTCTTTTCTCTCTCAAAGTCTCCCTCATTTCCTCTCCTCTGTCTCTCTGTTACATTTTTATAGTGCTTTTGAATTCAGTGACTCCCAGGGCAGTTTACAGTGAAATTATAACACAGGGAAAATGACAAACAATATTTCATTTTTTAAAAAGCGTTACATTTGGTAATAATCAATACATCTCTTTAAAAACCAAAGACAGCAATACAAGTTTTTCCTCTCTTTCTTGCAATACCAGAATCTGGGGCCATCAAATGAAGTTGAGTGGTGGGAGGTTCAGGCAGATGAAAAGAAGTGCATCTTCACACGGCACATTCTTAAACCGTGGATTCATTGTCACAGGATTTAGTGATGTTTGCACAGTGTGGATAGTTTTAAAAGGGGGCTGGATAGGTTTATGGAGAGTGGGGTTATGCATGAGTGCTAGTAAGGACGGTATCACCTTTAGTGTGCTAGGTAGTTGGTGAGGGACATGGACAGATGTCTCAACTTCTATCAAGTTCTGGCAGGCTTTCTAATGGCATCTAATTGCCCATTGTAGGTATAGTATGGGAGACTAGATATTTTGGTATGACCTAGCATGACTCTTCTCATGTTCTTACACCGTATCAAGTTGCTAAGAGTAATGTGAATCACTTTTACTCTCAGTAGAATTAGAATGAAGCAAAAACTCTCTTAGAGCAAAATAATGGATTTTGATTGTTGCAAATTTTGATAAAATTTTTGATAAGAACTAACCCAATCTAACTTTCTTGGCTTAAATATGTGATCTTAAATCCTGTTGCTAATCCTGATTAAAGTAGACCGATCGAATCCATTTAGAAATACATATTTTGTGAGGAAATACACTTTAACATCAATACATATTTGAAATAAATGCTAATTTTTGTACTTTTCCTAAAAGGTAGTCTTATGGAGAAACAGAACAAGAAAGACTTAGGGGTGAACCCAGAGGTGAGGAAGAGAAGAACTAGACTACTTCACTTCACTCATCCCTAGGGGTTACCACTTTTGGCCCTCCAGTGAATTTTAGTTGGGGAAAAGTGAAAAATTCAGTTCAGTTCAGTTCAGTTTTTATTGGAAATCATGGAAATTCTCAACATTCAAATGCTGGAGAAAGCACACTGACAGATTTCCGATCCTGTGTTTTACCATGAAATAATTAATTATAATATTATTTGAAGAAAATCATGAGAACTGCTAGGAAGAGGTTTAATCAGATGTCAACAGCTCTGAAATACATTAAGGGTATTAAAATTCCTCACATTTGTAGCTTTTGTTCAGGTATAAAAGGAAGGGGAGGAAATGGTTGTTTATCCCTCCCCCCCCCCCATCTTATTTTTGAAAATCTGTGTACCATTTTCAAGGTTCCATGGTCAGTTAATGTTATTTCAGCTTCCTTCTTTTTTTAAATCAAACATCAGTTTATGTGAAAATTTTGCTAGTTGAGCTAGCACTACAAAACAGGCTAAAACTGGATATAAAATTAGCTGCTGGTCATCACATGTCTTCTACTTTTTCACATCCTCTATTGAAAATTTGCAAAACAAGAAGCAGCAACAAATCCCTTTGAAATGTGTGATCACAAAAGAAATTGTTAGGCTATGCTTTTGACAGCTAAAGTGTCTATCCTCAAAGGGGATGCAAACACTGGCCGTTGCTATTTATCTAAGTCTACAGTTGTGAGGCTGTAGCTCCGTTTTCCTTCCTGCATATTCACTACAAGCAGTGAGTTCTGAGAAATGGCTTGGCTATTAGGCAAATGTTGTGGCTTCACACCATTTAAAATGTGTGAGATTATTTGGCATTAATTGTCAAATGGTAGTATTGTGTTTCCTCTCCAAACGTTCTGTGGAATGTCCCTTCTGAACTGCCTCCACCTTCTTTTGTCTTCTTTATGCTGAGATGGGTCTATTGTGCTGCTCAAAACTGATCTTGGCTTCTGATTGCAAAGACTGGGGTGCATGCTTATGGTGCTTTAGATACCTCCCAGTTTATGACAGATTATAAATGCAATACTTGCAGAAACCCCTGAAAAAAGCATGCTGCCTTGCTGTAGCAAAGTGCTGATGTCTGTTCATGCAAAGTACCCAGGGGGACGGCTTTCCACATTGCAATCTACTAGTGAAGCAAATAGGGCTGTGTATGTTGAGGGACGGTGATACATGGAGACCATGGAGGCAATGCTTAGAAATAATAAGTTACAAGTAACATAGCAATGAAGTATGTTGGAGAAGAAAGGAGCAACAAAGTGATATTTCAGAAATAATGAAAAGAGAGAACAGGCAGGGAAGTGGTTGATGTGACAAGTTTTAGGTTGTTTTTAAAAGCTGAAAAGGCTGAGATCCTTATTATGTTTCATGCCTTCAGCAGAGAGGATAACTCCTCTGTTATGGGGGAGGGGGAAACCCTGTTCCTCAGCAAAGAAAATGTCATGATATTCTGACTGACTGCAGGGTGAATGCTTTCTTATCTGGATATATTATCCAGATCTGATTCACTCTGTAATGTTGAAACCATCCTGGTAGAAATGCCCCAAAACTAAAAACCCTTCTGAGGTTGCAAGCAAGCAAAATAAGCAAAATGTCCAAGTAAGAGATCTTCCCACTGAGTTTTCGTAGCCTCAAAATTTCACTCTTCACATTGAAAAAAATGCATGTTCAATTTTTGGGGGACAATATCAGCACATCTGAACACTTGTGTACTAAATAGGGCATACAGAAAAGAAGTGTTTGGGAAAATGATAGTGATCTAAAGTGTGTTTCCAGGAAATTTTGCACAGTTCATAGATGAACAAATCCTATCCATTTTTGTGCCTATTTCCACATAGTAACATCCCATTTGGAACATGGGCCAAAATGGGTATGTGGTCTTTGCAGAGCACGTCCAAACAATGAATATTGCATGAGGATTACTATTTGTGCATATCTCCATTCAAAAGCACAGATAAAACAGTATAAACTTAAAACTGAATGATGTTGTGAGCTGTGGGGTGCAGATCTGTTCAAAATTCTATATTGGGTATAAACTTGCTTGTTACCTGCCGACGATCCTCAAAGCAGAAGACGTGGAATATAATAAATAAATAAATAATAAAATAAATAAATATAATAAATTATTTAATTATTATTGATTAGATTATTATTATTATTATATTATGTATTATTATGTTGTTATATTTTTAAGCTGGTATCCAAACCAGAGAAAGGACCAAGTACAATCAAACTTAAGTATCACAGACCCAAAGTGTGGGCTTCTGTGTGGCCATTCCTCACCCTTGCTGGCTTGGGCAAATTCTACAGGGCCTCATTTTAACTATCCCTGAACTGTCAGGACTAGAAAAATAGGCCCTTTCTTAAAAAGGTACCAATGGACAGCCAGTACTAGAAATCTTCAGATCGCTAAGTTATTGAATTGGTTCACAGTGGCAGGCCAAGCTCATTCCTTCAGCTGTCCCTCTTGCACGCACTTTCGCCAGAATTTTGCAAGGAAAAAGCCACACCTCACAGTGGTAAAACGTGCTGTTGAAATTTATGGAAATGTTTTAGTAGAAACTCTTGACATCCCAGTTAATGTTGATTTCTCATAGATCTTCAACATGGAGGCTAGTAATTTAGGTTGGAAACACGTAATGGAAATGCATGGTTGGGGTTTGCATGTGTTAATCCAGGAATGGAAAGAAGGTAGCTCTACTGGTAGATCTCTCTGAGTTTGGACTAACAAGATTTCCGTGACCCACAGTTTGCCTTAACAATGGTAAAAGATAGAAACAGATATTATTAACCCAAATCATGCTGTGCAAAAAAGGAGGAATGTTTGTGAAGGGCATGAGAAGCAGAGATTGGGTGTGTGGATGAGAGAATTTGTGCTTGGTGTAGATCAGGGGTGCAACCTGCGGCCTGCGGCCGGATGCAGCCCGCAGGCCGTGGGACCGCCCCAGCCGCTGCCTCCATGAGGCCATGGGGCCTTGGGGGCAATGTCTAGAAGCCTCAGAACATGCATTTATATTAACACTTTAAAAAAAATCAGCAATTTTTTTGCGGTCCTCCATTTTTTTTAAAAAAGTGTCCTCCATTTGAAAATTTTGTCCTACATGTTGCCTGGTTATTTATTATTTATTTTTTTAAAAAAATATTTAATTATTTTTTTTGGCTTCGGCCCCCCAGTGTCTGAGGACACCAACCCGGCCCCGGCTCAAAAGGTTGCCTATGTTTCAAATCATTACTGACTTATGGAGACCTAAAGCAAATCAGTCACAGGGGTTTGTTTGATGGAATTTGTTCAGAGGGGATTGGCCGTTGCCTTCCTCGGAGGTGGAGAGAGTGTGGACTGCCCAACCATGGCCAAGCAGGGATTCCAACCCTGGTCCCAAGTGCCCTAGGTCACACTTAAACCATTAACACTATACTGACTCGCAGTGTGTGTGCTATGGTATTAAAGACAATCATTAACAAATGGGATCTCAGAGTTGCCCTTAATTCTAAGTGGATGTCTGGTAGAATCTAATTTTTTCACTTACTTTCTTTTCAAGAAAACTAACAAGTATTTTTTTCACTGCAACAAAATCTTTGAAAACTGCAGTTTAACACTGCAGTTCAAGACTTATTCGCACAAAATTCACATGTAGGTTTGTTTTTCATGTTTTCTGCACAGGAAATAGAGATTTTCTGGTACAGACTTACTCTGATATCACACGTAGTTTCCTCCAACTTGAAAAATAGGCTGGCTTATGCGGGTGGGATAGTCATAGAGAACAGCAAGAAAATCATTCTGTGACCTGCAAAGTGAATGAATAGTGAATGAGAAAAAAATGTGAAATAAGCAGGGTATGAGTGCTGTATCACTTCATTCAGCAAAATCACTACTAGACATATCCCAGTATGTAATGCTGAAAGGGATATGGGAAAAATTAATTTTCCAACATTTCACAGATGAAAACACAGAAGTTGAAGCAACATTATAGTATGGTCAAGATGAAAAAGTGATTAATGACAAAGAAATACAAGCTAGGAGAGGCTCCAACAGTCTGCTTTTCCTTTAGCTGCTGTCATGGCTCATCCTATGAAATACATGGGATGTGTAGCTGTGGTTGTGGGACTAGAGCTCTCTGGAAAATATCTCCTAATACTCCAGATCCCATAATTCCATAGTATTGAGCCATGGCAGTTAGAGCAGTTCCACACTGCATTAATTCTGCTGTAGATGCAACCAAGAAAGGGCAAGATTTTAAACCCGCCTCTCCCCTTCCCCACACTGAGTTTATTTAATGTTAACCATTTTGTGCATTTTGAACTCACTTTGCAGCAATTGAAGATAGCTGAGGCCAAAGGGGAAAAGTTGAGGAGGAAAGAAGAGAAACTAGGAGATTTTTTTAATGGAGCTGAAAAAGGGTGGTATGACAGAGTTAAATAAATCAGGTTTTCCCTGCAAAATCGGGACAGTGGGGGGGGGGTACGAAAAGTGAGTCTCCATTTGAATCCAATGCTTCATTTCTAGTAAAAGCAAGGGTAGGAGATGCAGTTTCTCTTTATTGGGAAGTCTTCCTTCTGATCCCATATAGTCCTGTTATTAGCCCTGTTTTTAGTAATCAAAACTCTTTTGCAGCCCAAATGGCATGGATGAAGTTTCAACAGAAAAGACAGAAAGACTTTATTCAGGCATATACTAAGCCCTAAATACAATACTTCTAGATAGTGGTTTGAAAATTGTAGCAAAGTAGTTGTGTTCCAGTGTGGAAGCCAGTGTGGGGAGTGAATTGGCTAGGACTCTGGAAACCAGGGTTTGAACTGGCTTGCCATGGAAATCCAGTGGGTGACCATGGGTGAGTGACACTCTCTCAGCCTCAGAGGAAGGCAATGGCAAATCCCCTTGAAGAAACATGCCAAAACCTCTATGAGAGGTTTGCCTTAGGGTAGCCATAAGTCAGAATGACTTGAAAGGCACACAATAACAACAGTTGTTTCCAGTTGAAACATTGCCATGGGCTGCCTAATTGAGAGTGCAATGTTGATTCATATGAGCCACACACCACAGAGTATATCTTATCTGCCCATGGTATGAAAAAGATTTTAGATTTTAAAAATAGTACAAGAGGAAATGTAAAACCACAGGAATTCAGAAAAATCAAGGTCACTTTCCTGTTCAGTTAAATTGTTATGTTGGTTTTCTTCTAGGCTTGACTAATTTCATCACCATTAGCATAGAAAACCTGGCCAGCTCACTTTGTCAGAAAGGATGGAAAATACATTTTTGGGCTGCTTGTTCATGCATGCACATGGCGTATGCATGCTGTGTAGACGTGAGATCAGAAGAAGATACCATAAACTTGAGCTTTTGCATATAGACAGCATTTGAATTCTACCCATGAGTGTCCACTTTAAATAGCCCTTCCCATCTTGACACCTCCATTTGCTTTGCACTACAGATGGCTGGGATGATAGGAGCTCCAGTCAGCCTAGTAGAGCACAAGTTAAGAAGGCTGATTTATACATCCTCACACGAGGTACTGGAAAAATGCCAGCGTGTTGTCTTTTAGAACAAGCAGTACAATCAAGATCTGATTTAGATGATTCATATTACAGGTGGCGTATATGCTCAGTGGTATACAATAACAGCTTGAACTAGGAGGATCTCAGGTCTTTACTTGACATTCTGGTGTGAAAAATATGATGTGGCAGTGCTGATGAAGGAAGATGTTGTTTGTGTGGTACCCTCACGTTGTTTCTGACATGTGCAACCTAAGGCGACCCTATCCTGGGTTTTTTCTAGAATCATAGGCCTGTTACAGACTGCCAAAATAAAGCTGCTTCGGGTCTCTTTGAGGTATGTCTGTTTAAATGATGCATGCATCAGAAGAATCCAGAAGCTGCACCAAAGCTGTACTCCAGTGCTTAGGAATGTAGGTGGCTTTTGGCACGACTTCCGGACTCTTAGAACCCATGCATCTAAAAAGCATACCTCCAACAAGGCCCAAAGAGCAGCTTTATTTGGCAGTCTGTAACAGTCATAGAATCATAGACTCATAGAGTTGGAAGAGACCACAAGTGCCATCCAGTCCAACCCCTGCCATGCAGGAACCTCAATCAAAGCATCCCCAACAGATGGCCATCCAGCCTCTGCTTAAAGACCTCCAAGGAAGAGACGCCCATACACTCCAAGGGAGTTTGGTTTCCACTGTCGAACAGCCCTTACTGTCAATCTCTTTTCCTGGAGCTTGCATCCCATGGCTCTGGGTCCTAGTCTCTGGAGCAGCAGAAAACTAGCTAGCTCCCCTCCTCATGACATTCCTTCAAGTATTTAAGCAGGGCTATCATATCACCTCTTAACCTTCTTTTTCTCCAGGCTAAACATCCCCAGCTCCCTAAGTCGTTCCTCATAGGACTGGTTTCCAGACACTTCACACATTTTAGTTGCCCCCTTTGTACACGCTCCAGTTTTCAACACCTTTTAAATAGTGGTGCCCAGAACGGATGCAATATTCCAGGTGGGGCCTGACCAGAGCAGAATAGAGGGGCACTATTACTTCCCTTGATCTAGACACATACTTTCG
>NC_056525.1:239409838-239424035 GCF_019175285.1 Sceloporus undulatus
TATACTTCTATTGATGCAACCTAAAATCACATTGGCCTTGTTAGCTGCCACATCGCAGTGCTGATTCGTGTTCAATTTGTGGTCTACTTGGACTCCCAGATCCTTTTCACATGTATAAGTCTCTCGTTCAGCCAGGTGTCCCCCATCCTATATCTGTTCATTTCATTTTTCCGCCCTAAATGTAGTACCTTAACATTTCTCCATGCTGAAATTCATTTTGTTAGCTTTGGCCCAGCTTTCTAATGTATTAAGGTCATTCTGAATTTTGATCCTGTCCTCAGGGGTGTTAGCTACTCCTCCTAATTTGGTATCATCTGCAAATTTGATAAGCATACCCCCAATTCTTTCATCCAACTCATTGATAAAGATGTTGGCAAGGTTTGGTCAAAGTAGGTTTGCCATTTCCATCCTCTGAGGCTGAGAGAATGTGACATGCCCAAGGTCACTCAGTGGGTTTCCATGGTCCACTTGAGATTTGAACCCTCGTCTCCAAGTGTCTTAGTCCAACCCTCAACCACGCTGGCCCCTGTTAGGGGAAGACAAGGCCCTTTACCCAAGAGCCATTCATAAAATTGCCCACTGCACCAGATTTTTCAGGAGATGGCATACATGGATGGCATTTATTTTAGCAGGGGTGAAGAATCTTTGCCCCTCCAGCTATTTTAGGGTACAGTTCCTGTAGTCCTTTACCATTGGCCATGCCAACTGGGCATCTGGGAACTAAAATCAAAAATATTTGTAGAGACTAAGTTTCCCCAACTAGTTTAGACAGAATATCTTTCATGGACTGGATATGAGAGTCTAATCCCCTTTTCTGCCATGTGCAAAACCTGCTTAACTGGAGTACTATGTAGATAGACAAGGCTCATACTTCAGCACCTGGATTTGTCCAACTATTTCTCATATCCAAGATTCAAATCTTGATTAGTCTAAACCAGAAGTTGGAAAATAACATTACTACATGCAATGGGTAACTTTTTGGAGAGCAATAACTGGGGGGGGGGGGGGGGAGAGTAATATCCAAAACATAAAAACAACAAGTGGAAATTGAGTTACTTCATTGGTATGGCAAGTAATGTTTTGTAGTTACACCATAAAGTTACTTCTGAAGGATGGCTTTAGTGGCATTTAGGCACTCTCCAAGTTCTTTGTTATAGTCTGATCAATCCTCAGGTTTTACTTTTTAAAAAATGAAAAATAATGGAACAGCAATTTGCTACAGAACAAGTTACTTTTTAAATGCAGCAGTGAATACCAAGGATGGATCCTTTTTCAAACAGCACAATGGGTAACATAAATTATTTACATTTATGATGTAATTTCCCAAGGTCTGGCTCAGACATGCAAATGTGTCTTCTATGTCCCCTTTCCCAGTTACTTCCTTCTGAGACTGTATAAGCCCCAAAATAACTTGGTTTCTGACTGTCAGCCAACATCCAACACAGGTTATGGGAAATGAATGTTATTATTTCATTTCAGTGACTACTGTACATTTTGGTTCAGACATTCTCCAGTATAGAGAGGCACACAGAAGCTATTTAAGTGTTTGAGAACTATGAACAGATAGTCCAAATTCTATGCTGAATCAGGCAGGCTGCACAAGATGAGTTTAAAAAGAAGACAGGGCAGGTTGGATCAGGATTCGACAGTCAGAGTTCAAATCCCCGCTCAGCCATAGAAACCCACTCAGTGACCTTGCACAAGTCACACTCTCTCAGCCTCAGAGGAAGGCAATGAAAAACCTCCTCTGAGTGAGTCCTACCAAGAAAATACCCTATGACAGAGTCACCATAAAATGGAGTCAATTTGAAGGCACGTAACACAACAGCAAATCTTTTTACAGGTGAAAATAAGTCATGTTCATGCAATATACTGTATATGTGAATAGGAGGGAGAGAAAGGAGGTCAGAGTGGTAATGTTTCCACTGTTGTTGGAAAGTGTGACCAGTCTCTAGCTATATTTAACCTCACAAATAAATCCAACTTTACTACATTTAGGTAACTTCAACTTCAACACAATTCAGTAATATTTTTTTAGTTAGGTTTTGTGACTGTGATAGGAGGGGAATGGTTTAGAAAGGCCCTGGCACTGAATATTGAGACAGCTAAAGAAGAAACTTGGCTACCAACTGAATCGAACCATATCATTTAGCAGTAAAAACGTCTTTGTTGTTTTAGTTAAACACATGGTTTAAAATGGAAGCCCAAAATTGTCCTACAAAATGTTAACATAGTTAACTGTTCATACGGTTGCCTTAAAAATGTGGCTATTCTTAACCATTCAAAACCATACCTAATTATACAAAAAACATTCAAAATGAGCCTCATTAATCTCAGGATCTCTAATGCATTATGTATATATGACATAGACAGTGGACTGTGCCATGGGCGCATAATACATTAGAAATGGGAAGCAAGGAGAGATGCATCAAGGTGAGATGCAGGAAGGGGGGGAAACACCTAAATGATGAGGGAAATGTTGGGAGGGGGACTTAATGAATGCCATACAGCCAATAATCCAACATTTTGGCCAAAACGTGCCCTGAAAAAAGCCTTCTAAAAATAATACCAAGGGGATAGGCCCTCTTTCAGGGCTGGCCCAAGATAATTTGCTGTCTGAAGTACAGGCAAAGTGGCACACTTTCCCTGTTCAGTGTATAGCTACAGCTGAATTTTATTTCAATGCCATGGTGACTGGTGGCATCTATGTTTGTGGGACAGTGAGTCCGCTCCAGGTTTTAATCTGGGTTTAAGGGAGTTATCCAAGGTGCTGAATTCTATCCTCCAAAGATAATGAATATGGAAAAAAATGCCTATAAAACTGGTTCAACCTCATTGACATCAGAGCCACCAGTTGCCACTACTTCAATGAAATTGTGTCCTCCATCACACCAGAAACAGGTATCCAGCATCACTGTCCTGCAGCATCTGTCTCTAGAGGCAATGGGACACAGCTGCTGCCACACTGCAGCAATAAAACAGTTTGACACCATTTTAAGTTCCATGGCTCCATGACTCCATGTAATTTGGTGGGGCACCAGAGCTCGCTGACAGGGAAGGCTAAATGTCTCACCAAACTACAAATCCCAGAATTCCACAACACTGAGCTATGGATGTTAGAGTGGTGTCAGACTGCTTTATTTCTGGAGTGTGGTAATAACCTAACTCATCCTAAAAGCAGGGTTGGCTTTGCTCCTTCCCTGCTCCCCTCGCCAAGTAATTTGAGAGTTGGAAAGTAGGCCAAGAATGGCAAGTTTACAGCAATTATATTAGCAAAAATACTTAGCATTATCCTCTGGGATTTGTCAAGGATAGATACTAGAAACAGAAAAGATGGTGAAGGTCAGAATGTAAAAGTAGTTAATTACAAAAGATGCAGTTAAATTTAACTAGACTCCCCCCCCCCCCCTAACTAACATGGAACAAAATTGCCTTTCAAGAAGTAACATAATGAATGTGGAAACACTGCCTTATTGGAGTAAAATATAATGTTTTCTTGTAACTTTTAAGGTTCATATTTAAAAGACATTTTAAGGAATTCTCAGGTTTTATGACATTCTAAAATCAATCTTAATATGTGTTCTCACACAAAAAGTAATAAAAACAATAAAAACAATGGAAATATAATGAATAATCCATCAACCTACTTTTAAAATATAATAGTGAGTAATAATGATGAATTAATCTGTAAACAGTGTGGAAATTGCTATCTGATATGCACTACATTCAGAACCCAAACTGGACTTAAACCTGATAACCTAAACTTGGGTCAAAGAGTTTTCTTGGTAGCCAGAAGTAACCAAGTATTGTATGTGCCATGGAGTCCCATATGCTGGCAAACCAAGTAGGAATGGGCTTTTTAAAATAAGAATTCATGAGAATTTATATATTGCTTTGTATTTGAGATATAAAGAACATGACTTTTTTTTAAGTGAAGGTGGGACAAACATGAGCCAGAAAGAGCCTCTTGAACATGAGCCAGCAGTGTGATGCTGCAGCAAAAAAAGGCAAATGCTATCTTAGCCTGAATTAATAGAATCATAGTCTCCAAGTCAAGAGAAGTAAAAGTCCTACTGTATTCTGTTCTTGTCATAGACTACTGCGTTCTGATTTGATTGCTTCATTTTAAGAATAATCTAGTCATGTTGCACAGGTTCAGAGAAGGCAACAAGGCTGTTAAGAAATATGGAGAACAAAACATTTCAGTCTTTCCATATACCTATATCTTCAAAACTCCAAGTGGTTATTTTTTGTAGGCTAGTAGTTTTGTGGGCTTCCTTTGCAAAAGTGTGATAACTTTTGAGGTTTGTCCCTAGAAGGACTTGTTGGCAGGGCTATTTTCCTGTTCAGTTCATACTGAAAGGTTCATTTTTACATAGACCAAAGAGCCAGCTCCAAGGTTGAGGGACCCTTTGGGAAAGTGTTTCCTGGGGGCTCTTCCACTCCGTGCCCCACGACACTGAATTTATTTTTGCGTGGCTGCAGCAGCAAGCAACATCTCTGCATTTGTGCTACAGTCTTAAATCTGCACAATGATGTGGTGTTACTTTGGGCCAGAGCTTGGGAAAGGTACTGTTTTGGTCTGCAGTTCCCAGAATCTCCCAGCCATGGAAAATTCTGCAATTTGTAGTTCCAAAAAGTAAATTTCCCAAACTCTGCTTTGGGGTTCAGTCAGAAATTAAAATGTCTCTCTGGAGCAGTTTTATGTTGGGAGGTTTAGAGGAAACTTGCCCTTATTTGGGTTCAGAAATGAAAGCATTAATGAACAGAAGCCAGCAATTTAATAACCTGCCAATTGACCTTCCAGCTGAATCCGGATATTCAGATTTAGCAATACAGCACTGAAGCAAACGTGCACCTGTATATTTTATAGCACTTTTGGGAAATATCCAGTATGACGATGTAATGCTTTGCTGAGCTTATTCTTAAAGGAAGCAACAAGTAATTCTAGCTGGTTTCTTTCTTTGCTGTGAAAAAGTCTGTGAAAACAGCATCGTTTCTGAAAACTATTTGTAGTTTGGGATTTATCCTATGCAAAATTTGCATGCAACTTTTTTTTGCACAAACAGAAACAGCATTTTCTTCCCAGAAGTATTTCCATGCAGAAAGTGCTGTTTCTGTTTGTGCAAAAAAGGCACATGATTCTATGAGTGAGAAACTCTCAGTATTGTGTCTTCCATGATTGAATCTATCCATTTGGATAGACTGTTTATGAAATGTTTAATAAATACTTAAATATATCTAGTTTCCCTCCCATTTTTCACCTGGATGTTCTCAGTTTTCAAATAGCACCTTTTTTTTTAAAAGAAAACTTTGAGCATATTTTAAACATTCCTGATCTCAGTTTAAACACACTTACCAGTTTGCCAGGCTGCATGGTTTATCTCAGGTGTGGTTTTGATTGTTTTTATGGTGTTCCCCATTGTTTTGTTCTCTTTTCTTCCTTCAAAGCAGTAACTCTAGAACTAGCAAAGACAAATGCAAAAGGTTCAGGTTGGCACCTGCTTCTTTAACTTAGATACAGCATTTCGGTTCAAGAAGACAAAGAAGAAAATCAAATCCACACTTCACTTTAAAAAAATAATCAGGCATTTTGCATGCATCAGAGACATGCACATATTTGTTTAAAATGTTCACAATCTCCATCATATCACATCTGGGGCAGAAAACCACAGCCAAAAGATACGTTGCTAAGAATTGCTGTGTGAAAACAATATTTTCCATTGATGCTGCCTTAGCATAATAGGAAGTGTCATTTTCATTTGTGTATTCTCGTTGGTTTTATAAACACATATAACACAATTCACTTACAGACATCTTGAGCACTGGGACCAAGAAAGCATAGAAACCACTGGTGTCTGTTCCCCACCCTCTCAGTATACCCTCACTTTGTGTACATACACACATGCCTCTGCAGCCTTCATTGAATGCTTTTGCCCGGTTGTGTTTTGCCCTTTCTGACCCCCTTTTCCTCTGTGTGGAAATAAAGGGAAATGAAGAGAATACCACTATTCCTAACCACACACTGACCAAAATCAAAAATAGGTTCATTTCTCAGGAACACTTTACCCCACAATAGCAGATCTTTCCCCACAGTCAACTTATACTAGCTTTGCACTATTTCCAGGAAGCCTGAAAGACAATGATATGAAAGCCAAAGCTATTGCTTTGGCCTATACAAAAGCATATCCTGTTTCAAAAGAAAAATAATAATGAATCTATTAAATGACTTAGTAGAGTAGATCTGTTGTAATCATTTCATGGGGATCCAATTTCTGAAGTATGTAATACAATGTATTTTTCCTCTTTTGGATGGTACAAGATGGTTTTTTAAAATTATTTCAGTGAGATCATTGTTATGTACCTTAGGCAGCAGTCCAGATTTCTGCCAAATCAGATTGTTAACTAAGGCCAGTATCATCATCAACTATGGCAGGCAGCACCTGTCCAATATTTTGTGAGAATAAGTCCTATAGAAATAATGCAGTTTGACATTGTATAAAATCTTGGGATTTGTAGTTTTTCAAGTCCCCAGAAGGCATTGGCAGAGATGACCAAAGAATTTGTAAAACTGCAGATCCCAGGAATACATAGGATGGAGCTACAGCACTTAACGTGGTATCAATCTGCATTGTTTCTACACCATACATGTAACCTAAGAAGCTTTTAACTAGGCATACCAAAAACATGCACTCTGCAGAGGAACTGTGGTTGCTTCTCTCAGGGGTGATAGGGATGTATCTATGGTGGTGGTGGTGGTGGTGGGAAATCATGGACATTGACCTCCTCAATAAGAGGCCAGCTGCCACATGACATTTTCCTTCATTCACAAAATTTCTAGCAGTGTAGAAAGTTTAAAAAATATTATTCACATCTCGAAGTTTTATATTTGCCATGTTCGCATTGCTTTGGTAACTTTGCTTGCTGCTTTACTTTGAATGTCTCAACTGTATTTCTAAATGCTCAATGGAAGTTTTAAGTTATTGCAATACTGGAAATATGGGAAATGAAGCAAAATTTAATGGGGAAGTGTGTCCTCACTTTGTCTCATCCTGTGGACTCACTGCATAGATGAACCCTATTCTCATCTGTCCTGGTGTGAGTGCTTTGCAATTTTGAAGATGCGGCTCTTAAAAGAAGAGGCCAAGCAATTGTGGATACAGTGATAGGTGCATCCTTTGAAATCTGCTTCTAAGTCAGACTGGCAGCACTACTTGTCTGTTTGTTATTTAATATATTACTTTTCTCCCATTGTGGAACAGAAGGCATCTCACAAGGTAGATGAAAATGAAGCTCCTGTATGAGGCAGAAATATCTCTAAGGAATGAAGCTTAATGCAATTTAGCATTCCTCCATGAATTTTCAAGCAGAGCTTGAAAATAAAGAGTTAAAAGAAACGAAGTTATTGCCTTGGGCCCTTGGTATCCATTGGGGTTTCCTTCCAGGATCCACTGTGAATACCAAAATCTGTGACTGCTCAAATCCCATTATGTACAATGGCATAGTAAAATGGTGTAATAATAATAATAATAATAATAATAATAATAGTTCTAAAAAGCAAGCCTTGATTTTGTTATTTTATATATGACAAAATCAGGTTTGCTTTTTAGGACTATTATTATTATTTTATTATCTACCTGTCTTTATGGATCAAGGCAGAGAGCAACAACAAATCAACAATGCACAACATTAATTAAAACACATTAATTAAAACATCCAACCAATTGAAAGGGCAACTAAGACATGCACATTATAAAACAATCCACATTTAAAATTCATAATTTAAAATTTGTAATTTAAAAATCATCTGGATAAGCCTGCCAGAAGAGACTGGTCTTCAATGCTGTTTTAAATTTGGACAGTCTATTCAGCTGTCAAATCTCTTCCAGCAGGTCATTCCACAGTCTAGGGGCAGCTGAAGAGAACTCAGGGTGTCATCTCCCCTCTTGACTTCATCCTAAACCGCACCATTCAGAATCTTTAGTAGTGTTTTTTGTACTAATGTTATTCATAAATCATAATTCCCATATATCACTGAATGTAATGGCCAGAGTTGTGGCATAAGCAACTAGCAAAATTGAACCTTTAATTTCCAATGCCATATGCACAGCTGAAGTGTATTTACATGCAAAGCGTTTGTAAAAAAAACAAAACAAAAAAAACAACAAACCAGTTTCATGTGGTTAAAATGAATATTTGCTAAAACTGTGATGTTTTTAAAGAAAATTGTTAAAGAATAACTTTTATTGAAAAATATTCATTTAAAATATTTTTAATTTTTTTAAAATTTTATTTAAATTAAAACCTGGAGGCTCTCCTTTATCCTCCTGCTGTGTCTTGCCCCACTCACATAATCTCTTCAGTGTTTTAAATGACGTGGGTGAACAACATAGTCTGTTTCTGCCAAAAAGTGAATGTTTGGGGATCAGTGGTGTCACCCCCCCCCCCCCCACACACACCTTAGGATGTCACCTGCTTTGGTTCGTACTCCCTGTACCTCTTAGTGATGCCCCTGATTATGGAGTTATTGGATCTAACTCTTTGGAGTTAGTGGACCATAATGTTCCACCAGCATAGGTTCCACAGAGATCCAAAAAGTTGCCAGCTGAAGGGCAGCATGAGGCATATTCCCTAATACAGCCTGACATCTTTTCATGTCCAGTGAGTGGCTATTTGAGTTAAGAATACAGCTGTAACTGTCCAGCTGCCCTTGAACAGCCTGGGGAAAGTATTGCATAAGAAGATACTCTGAGTACATTTTAAGTGATTCCATCCACATAAAACACCAAGAAGATTCTGGCCAATGAATGGTGACAAAAGTCATTTCATTGGTGTTCATTTTTTCCAATTTCTGTTTTTAACGTTACAAGATAACAAATAACTTTTCAAAAGTAACACCCTATCTCTTGGTGATGATATCTCTCTCTCCATCTCCCCCTTCCCTATTTTCAGATCTGTGTGTCTTTTTTAAAAATGTAATTCTGTGCAGAAGTGGTCAAATTATATTGCAATGAAGAGAAAGAAATTGTCTAAAATGGGCACATACCCTCCCCCCAAAAAAGGAAAATGGCAAAGGGAGAAAAGGTTCAAGAGAAATGGAGGGAAGGGATGTGAACTCAAAATAGCAGAATGAATCAGATGGCCTTATAGAGGCATGCTCAAATTTTGTGTGTGAAATGTCCACATTTTCTTGAATGCATTCACACTTTCTTAATCCAGATAAATAAATTAATTCATTTATCTGGATGTATAGCCTTACACACATACATGCACACATGAGAGATTTTTTTAAAAAAAAGATTATATATATATATATATATATATATATATATATATATATTATAGGATGAAGTATGTTTGCATAGTCTTCATTTCCCAATCCCTGCAATGTAGGCAGATTACAGACACACACATTTTATCCAGATGTAGTCCTTAGACACTTCTGAAGGTGATAAACTGTTGTGTGCAAACTCACCCAACTTTTGCCTCTGGTAAACAGACTTTGCAGGTTTTGTTATTTTAAAAAATCTTCTAAAGCCATTTGATCTCTGAGAATAATGAAACAAAAGAAAAAAATGTATATTTACTGTCAAAATGATGTTTCTCTCATAGGTAAAATTACTATAACTAGACATGGTAGCTGAGGAATACTAGGCGTTGTAATGCAAACAAAATAATTTGGCAAGTCTTTGGCTGCATCTACAATGCTGAAATAATCCAGTTTCACCCTACTTCAACTGCCATGGCTCAATGCTATGGAATTCTGGGAATTCTAGTTTGTTGTGGTGCCAGAGCTCTCTAACAGGGAAGGCTAAGTGTTTTACAAAACTACAATTCATGGAATTCCATACTAATGAGCCGCGGCAGTTAAAGCAATGCCAACCTGGATTATTTCAGCAGTGTGGATGCGGCCTTTGTCCTCTCAAGACACTTGTGACTTGCTTTAGAAACCAACATTGCTGCTGTCCAACCAAAGGAACAAACCAGACTTGTTGAGACAATTATTATTATTATTAACCTTTATTTATAAAGCACTGTAAATTTATACAGCGCTGTACATACAATCTTTTTAATTGGATGGTTCCCTGCCCTCATGTTTGTTGGTTTTATTCATTTCTTAAGGGACCCCTTAAGAAGCTCAACTTTTTAGAACAGTTTGGATGGGTCAGGGCTGGTGATTATGGCATTCTCAGTTGGCCTCCTCCTTGCTCTTACCAGGTTCACAACCTTTTCACTAATGCCACCAGGACCCCTTTAATTTGTTCTCTGGACCCATTTATTATTTCCCCAACCTTTGTTATTTTAAGTACCTTTCCTTTGTCCAGTTTTGCTACTTGAAATTAGCCTGGCTATTATTTCTGGCTGTTATTATTAAATCTGGTGAGGGTTGGGCTTTAAATTCTGTACAAGTTAAATCAAGGTAGAAGAATGCAGACAGATTGGCTTTGGCAACTCACAGGCTGCTGAGGAAGGCGGTTTGTACTTTCTGTGTCAATGTCCTTTTAAAACGGCTTGTCATTCAGCTGTATTTTAATATAAATTAACTATGTTAATCCATACATTTGTTGAGCTGTAGCTTCCAAAAGCCCTAGCCCACAGAAAGGTGAGAGATAATGGAATTTGACCATATTTTGGAGCACCACACATTTCCCCATCACTTAAATAAACAGAGGCAGCTCTCTCATTCTTAGTACATGCAAGATTACATGCACAGTTTCTGGGCTGCTTTGTACCACGGATCTCTTCTTTGCACAAACCTGGTGAATGGTCTTTAATTTTTTTCCTCCTGAGCAAAGCACATTCAACTTCACTCGATTTAAGAAGAGACCTTGGTGCTGCAAGGGAATTACAGGAGGGAATTACAATGCCCTGGTGCACATCACCCCTTACCTTGCAGTCAGATTCCAGGCATAGTGTCCTCTTTCTTCTCACCAGTGGGATCCAGCTTTCATATTGGGTGGAAATGTTTCAGAACAAGGAGAGGCAACTTCAGATCAAATGCATACAGCTGTCCTCAAAGAAGCTTTGGGGAAGTTCAGCCTATCATGTAGTGCAGAGACTTGCTAAACAAGCTACACACACACACACACACACACACACACACACACACACACACTTCCTTTGCAAGAAATGAGGAAGAACTTGACGCACTTTCATAAGCCAAAGTTCCTGTTGCTAGTGACTTAGCTGGGTTGGGAGGTGGTCCAGCTGCTCATGGGGGCAGGTTTGTGATTTCATATCAGGGTTTTGGAGATTGCAGCCAAAACCGTGGATGTAAGCAGAATGAACCACAAAGTCATCCTGTGCAGATGTCCCCTGCCTCTGTGTGATGATTTCTGTGTGGCTTTTGTTTGTTGGTGGTATTACAGTATTTATAGCATTTGTAGTCTGTCCTCCCATTCGAGATCTTGGGATATCATGCTGTGTCATGACATGAAGCCATAAGCCAGCCTGGGACTCTACTGTGGGCAGTAGACAGGAGAGTCAGCAGACATGATCAATGCTGAGTATGGTTCAGGGAAATGCCAAGGCCTTACAAATTTTCAGCACAATCACTGCCAAGCCAGGGGGAAAACATTGCGTCATTTTGGTAGAGAGAGTCACCCTGTTCTTTGTTGGTCTTTCCATGACAACTGATGGCTCACATTGTTACCGGTGTGCAGAATATACTCTGGATTTTAACCTGAACTTTAATGGGGCTATCCATAGTGCTATACTTACTATGGGGATAGGACTGAATACCTTGGTTGGCTCCCTTAAAGGACTGGGGCAGAAATCTACTGTGCATTCAACAACCCACTCAAAGGGCCCATACAGACAGGCCAAAATAAAGCTGCTTTGAGTCACTTTGGAGGTATGTTCTTTAAATGGCACACACATCTTAAGAGGACAGAAGCTGCGCCAAAGCTGTGCTCCACTCCTTAGGATTGGAGCGTGGCTTTGTCACAGCTTCTGGCCTCATAGGATGCATGCATCATTTAAACAGCATACCTTCAAAGTGACCCGAAGCAGCTTTATTTTGGCCTGTCTGTACAGGCTCAAAGTTTGATGGATTCTTTTTGCTTGTTATCCACGTTGCAGTAGGGAATTTTGAGTCAATATTTCCAAATGTGAGGCTACTAGAGCAAAAAGTGGGGACTATCTGTAACTCATCCGGAAGCAGTGGTTGGTGCCTCAAAATGGGACAGAGTGGTTTTGATTGCTTTTCCAGTTGCAGCACCCAGTTTCATGTGGAAGAGTTGAAATCTCAAATGGGGGAGGGGAGTCCTAGAAGCCAAGAAAATAGCTTAACCTCCAACATTCCAGTGAATAAAACCAAAACACGTCAATCAACATCAGAGTGTGGTCAAGATGAAGAAGAGCACACAGGCTGGAAAGAGGTTGTAGCAGTTTGCTTTTATTCACCAGGAAGGGCAAAATTCTGCCCTTTCTCTGCTCTCCCCCCCCCTCCATTGAGTTTATTAAGTGTAACCTACTATTGCAGTTTGAACTCAGTTTGTAGCAACTGAAGCAAGGGGCTGGACAGACCACCCCAAAGAGGTGGTGGGACACTGCCCCTTTCCTAGCTGGATCGGGGTTGTGACAACCTCATGTAGCAGCCTCAATCCGGCCTTTTGAGGCACAAAAAGGAGCCGTAAAAAGCAGTTCCTGTTTGTGCCCCCTCCAGGGCACCATAATCACAGCAGCATGGCTGTATGGCACCCCTCCAGCACTGTGTCATCTGGCATCTGGCACACGACATCAGGGTGCCCTGGAGGGGTGGCAGAGTCAGCCGTTTGTCGTTGCAGTATTATGCCCCGACTCTGCCCCCAGGCCAGCCTTTCAGGCTGGTCTGGACAGGGCCTGAGTTTGTAGCAACTGAAGTAAGTTGACGATAAAGGGGGAAAGTGGGGGTAGGACAGATAAATCGGAACATTTTAAGTGGATCAACAGAGGATTAATTGAGACTGCCAAATCAGGACAGCTGGAAGGTATGAAATATTGTTTCAGGTTACTTTTTGGTGGAAGTCACTGAATCAGGATTCCTCAACCAAAGTACCCTGGAACCATAGAGTTCCACAAGAAGTCACTAGGTTTTCTGGGCGATATCAGAATGGAAAAAGATAAGCTTTTTGAACAGTAATCATGTTTATACAGGGGCTCCCTGACAGCTTAAAGTTAATTCCAAATTTCCTCTAGGATAAAAAGGTTGACAGAGGTTGCTCTGAATGCTATAAAGCCACTGTTTATTTATTTATTTATTTATGGTATTTATACCCCACACTTCAGCCCTAAAGGCTCTCTATGTAATAATATCCACACTTCCCCTAATTTGTTTGTTGTTGTCCCAACATTGATAAGAGAGGGCATGGCAGAAACCAGTATGGAAACCCCCTCCACCATTTATTGAGACGATGGCCCCATAATGGCAAAAAACAAACAAAAACAAACTTCTAAAAAGTTATAGTGGAACCACAAGAAGTGAGGCAATCTTTTATTAATTAATTGTGTACAGTGAACACTGTAGAAATAATGCAATTTGACACCACTTTAAGTACTGTAGCTCCATCCCATCGAAACCTGGAATTTGTAGTTTTACAAGATCTTTAGCCTTCTCTGCCAAAGAGTGCTGTTGCTTCACAAAACTATAAATTCCATGATTCTGTAGAATGGAATAATGGCAGTTAAAGACATACCAAACTGCATCATTATGTCTACAGTGTAGATGCACCCTAAATGTAATATAAATAATGCATTTCGGTAGAGTAGGAAAATTACAAGTTTACCCATGATGGCATCAGTTGTAATGGACATCAGCCACCACAGAATTTCTGCCTTTGTTTATGGGAAAGGGAACTCAATACTGTACAAGTAACCAGTTTTGGGCATCTAGCTTCTTTCAAAACTCTGGTACATCCTTCTGTGAAAAACATAATAGGGAAAAACCACTTACTGCACATGATTTTGATCTCTTTTTGTTCTAAAAAGTTTCTTTTTGTTTGAAAAGACATTTCTTACTCTGGGTTGTTCCAGTGAAAGAAAAACAGTTTTGGGGGGCAAAAGGACATCATGCAGCTGATGGGAAGTGACAGGAGAGTATGTAGGAAAGAAAATATTGGAAACCGCTTTGATCGTCCACGGAAAAGCGGTATACAAATAAAGATGATTATTATTATTATTATTATTATTATTATTATTATTATTATTATTATTATTA
>NC_056525.1:239424045-239439824 GCF_019175285.1 Sceloporus undulatus
GAAAATGACTCTGGCTGTGTCGGGAAGTCTTGTAGAAAAAACTGTGTTGAGTTCACAGCAAATCCAAGCATAGCTACTTCATCTTTTTGGTCATTTCCTCCACAAATGATGGTTCATGACACTATGTGTGTGACTACATAATTTGTTAATTCGGGCTTCTGAATGTTGAAACCAGAGGCAAAAGTTCATTATGAGGCCAGTGGCCCAGAATTGCTTAACTTGAGTGGAGCAACAAATTTTCAAGAGGGTAGAAGTGATGTTCGTTCTTCCTTCCTTCCTTCCTTTTTTGTCAATAGGAGGAGGTAAAGCCATTTCCCAACTACCATAGCAGATCATCTTCTCTGCAGCACTTTCTGTCTCTCCGTAACTTACAAATACACATCTGCACGCCAGAGATGGACATAATACTTGCATATGTTAACCTCAATGAGAAAGGGTGTCTTAACACATTATGGCCTAAACACTGGATGGTCCAGCATAGCACAGTAGTTCTGCTTGTGGAACTATGCTCCAGTGTACCAACTCCCAAACTTACCATAAAGTCACTGATCCTTCTCCCAGCTACTCTTTTCCTGGTGAGTACACAGGGGGTTGGAGAAATAACTGGCCATGTCCCTTGAGTAAGACACAAAATGGTTACGCACTCTGCCACTGGAATGGCCACAATGGTGACTGCAGTGGCTCTGTGCTGGTCCAGAGGGCCTTTGCTTAATGCAGAGAGATGAAGGGAATACCAAACTCTTCATCAACCAAGAAGAAACATATGCAGTCCTAAGGTTGTGTATACCACTAATAGTGTGCCAGCCTCAGACACCCCAGTTGGTATCCTGTTGGGAAGTTTTTTGTTGTTAACTGCCCTCGAGTCAATTTTGACCCATGGCAACCCTGTGGATGAGACATCTTCAAGACTGTCCTCCACTGCTTTGCTTAGGTCTTGCAAACCCAAACTCCTGACCTCCCTAATAGAGTCCATCCATCTAGCATGTGGCCTTCCTCTCTTTCTGCTTCCCTCCACCTTTCCTAGCATTATTGTTTTTTCCAAAGAGTTCTGCCTTCTCATGACATATCCAAAGTATGACAGCCTCAGTTTTGTCATCTTGGCTTCCAGGGAGATTTCTGGCTTGATCTGCTCTAGGACCCATTGGCCATCCACAGGATCCTCAACACTCTTCTCCAGTATCACATCTCAATTGAATTTATTTTCTTCCTTTCTTCTTTCTTAACTGTCCAGCTCTCACACCTATTCATGGTAATATGAAAAACAATGGCTTCTACGATTCTAACTTTTGTGGTCCGTTGTATATCTTTACATTTTAGACTCTTTCCTAGTTCTTTCATAGCCACCCTCCCCATTCTTAATCTTCTTCTGATTTCCTGACTGCAGTTCCCGTTTCTATCAATGGTGGGATACAAACCGCCGCTTTGCGGCACTTCCCCGCCGCTGCCGTTTGCTCCACGCGGGAGCCGCAGCAGCCAAACTGCGCGGCTCCCACGCGGAGCAAAAAAGAAGCTCCATTTCGGAGCTTCTTCTTGCGGCGCACTGATGATGTCGCGAAGCGCCGCTGGCGCATTCGCGACGTCATAGGCGCCGCGACACGTCTGGACGCTATGCGTCCAGTACGTAAAGATGGCGGCGCCCATGTAGAAGGGGCGCCACCATCTTGTACGTATAGGATACGTACTAGGGTTAGGGGGTGCGGAAGCACCGCCCCTTCCTAACCCTAGTACGTATCCTATACGTACTATATGGCGGTTTGTATCCCGCCAATGTTTGGCCTCAGGTATGAGAACTCTTTTACTACTAGGTTTAATTTATCTAGAATCTCCGTTGCCATTATTTTTGTTATCTTTATGTTCAACAGTAGTTCTGCCTTGTATTCTCAGGAGGGCAGAAAAGATATAGCTATGCTGTCAGAATCATTTGCAAGCAAAGCAGGCAGCATGTGCCACTTGCTCCAATGCACAATTTGTAATGGGAAACTTGGTTGTGGAGTGGAACATCTTGTGAGTTAACCTTTATTTATAAAGCGCTGTAAATTTACACAGCGCTGTACATACAATCTTTTAACTAGGCGGTTCCTTGCCCTCAGGCTTACAACTTAAAAAGACACAACACAAAAGGAGAAGGGAGTGGTGGTGGGGAATGGGATCAGGTCCAGCAGTTCTTCTCTACCTCCGAGGCCTGGATCAGGGGAGATGGACTGGAGGGAGGGCTTGGCTTCTTAATGGATGGTTAATCTTCTTCCAGGGAGGCCTGTTGGAGCTAGCCTGCCTCACTAGTAGGTTAATACATATAAAATACATAGCAATACAGGAAATGATTCAATAAATCAGGCAATAATCATAGCCTCCAATGCAGCACTTTGGCCCCCATTGAGAAGAATTATGTACCCTGTGATATTTCTCACATTTTGGTACTTTTTTTTGCAAAACTATCATTATCCCCCAAAAGTTTGTATGGGGAGAAGGAAAATTATATAGAAATCATTTTTGAGCAAAATAACATATATTGTTTTTGCACATTTTCTCCCTAAAAGACCCAATATTATGAGCATTTTCCCTCATCAAGCAACATCCTGAAATGCAAAAATTATAAAGAAATGTAGAAAACTCTCAAGATCTCACTTAGTAAGAAGAAGACTTTTGAAATCATTCTTGTGAGAGCAAAATAAGTAAAGGTTTACACCTCTAGCACACACATGCCGTCTTTCATTTCTACACACCAGCAGTTGTATGAACTTAAGTAAAGTTTATAATTATTTGAATTCAAACATTACATTTTTGGACTGCAGGTCCCAGAATCTCCCCTCTAGTATGTTTACTGTTTGAATAATTTTCAGCATAGCATAAAAAGGAGGAAGGGGGGGGGAGAAGTGTGACAGCACCCTTAAGACTAGTTGCTTTTTATTTTCACATGGATATAAACTACTTCTTTGGATGCAGTACATCTGAATAAGTGCACTTCTTTCCATAAAAGCTCATGCAAAATTTAAAACCAGTTAGTCTTAAAGGTGCTGCCATGTTTTGTTTTCTTTCTTCTTTTGCTACTCCTTCCTTCCTTCTTTTTATGTTGGAATTTTAAAGGAAACTTTGGACAATCACTTATCAGGCACTCTCAGGCTTTGGAGTTTGGAATAGATCTAGATGACTCTGTGGTTACCTTCTTTCTTTTTATTCTGCAAGAGACTAACTCAGCTATTTCTTTTTTAAAAAATCCAGTGAAGGAGAGGCTACCACCTTCTGAGGTTGTGGAACAGAAGACTGGCCACCTTACCCACTAAGGCACCTCTTACCATCACATTCTTTCTAGTATTTAGTTGAAATCTCCTTCCTTGTCATTTGAATCTATTGGTTTGCACCCTACCTTCTTAGCCATACAAAACTAGGTTGGTCCATTTGCCTTATGACATTCTTACAAGTATTTAAAGATGCTTTTCATATAATCAAACAATCTTCAGTTCTCCAGGCCAAACACACTCTTCACCTACAATCATTCCACACAGGGCTTCCAAATATGTTTCTCATATTGGCTGTCCTGCTCAAGATGTGTTTGTGCTTTATTTTTCAAAAGATTTTGTTGTTTGATATTGAATTATTTTTTAAACTTTTTTAAATGCACGGCATCTGGAAACTTTGCATGGGGTTAGCAACAAGTTGCCCTGAGCCAAAACTGACTTATTAAGAAATCACATTTGAACCCTCCAGTTATAAAAGAAGAGACAAAATGGACTTGGTGTTCTACAAGAAAAAGCTTTCTCCCTGTGCAAAAACCTTCACTTCAGGCATTTTCCAATGTGTGTTCTCACGTGGCTGATCTGGAGGTCATCACAAGAACAAGAAGGGAGGAAACGCTAATAAACGGATGTGGATTTATTTATTAATTTTAAAAAAGAGAACTAGCACATGTTTGTTATTAAGTCTTTAGCTACTTTCTAGTCGGAGCTCCACCAAGGACAAGGAAAGAATATTACGCCCTTTAATAAAACAGTATTTTCTGTTGTTTCAAACATATTTTCAGGGATTAGCAAACGTAACTGATGCTATACAGCCTAAAGCACATTTTTAAAAAACAGAGCACAAAAATTTCTGCATACAGACATTATTTTTTAAAAAAAAATAATGAAGAAATGGCTGTAATATAGAAACAAGCAGAATATGTTAAAAAGAAAACAACAGCAGACGCTGGACAGCGTAAGTGTTAACTATGCAATGTGTAACTGACTCATTGCTTCCAAGCTTTGCCAGGTAGGGCCAACATAATCCTGTATCAAGTGAATTTAGTGGCGCACATGAGAAAGGATGTGATTTCAGTTAATTTTGAAAGAATTTGCTAAAGCGCACAAGTCATTTCTTCAGGACAAAAGTAAGTTGTAGCTTTAGAAACATGAATCCAGGAGTAAATAAAACTGATTTTTTTCCCTCATGACTGAAACTTTCATCCCCAGTGCAAAATAACGTTGGCGTGGTGTTCAACCCTCCATTTGACTCTTCTAGTTGACATGTGGATTGTTATGCACTCAGAGCAGTTTGATACCATTTTAACTACGATGGTTCCATCTGATAGCATCCTGGGATTTGTGGCATACAAAGGTACTTAAAACTCATTTCTGGAGAACTGTAGCAAACTCCCCTAGACTACAACACTAGAGCTTCCAGGCAGAGAATGCTAACTACAAATCCCAGGATTCCATAGGATGGAGCCATAAAAATTAAATGGGTGTGAAAATAGCTGTGTAGCACAGAAACCAGCATCATCCACCACCGTTGTGTTGCCAGGTTTTCAAAATAATAATAAGATACAGTCAAGATGACATGCAGGGTTGACAATACAGAAATACTGTAACTATTAATAAGTTCATGCTCTACTTAAAAAACAACAAATGAAAGTATTGATTTCAGTTAACTTAGCTATGTATTTCTCTGTGAAATTTACATATTGTACAGTACTTATTCATAGATTACATGGAGCATGCATTTCTGTATTTATGAAGGGCCCATATCCCAAAATACAGGAGTTATTTATTTATTTATTTAAAATTGGTATCCTGTTCAATCAATATAGGAGGAAAAGCTTTCCAACCTTCAAACAGGGGATATCCCTTATAAAAAGGGACACTTGCCAGACCTTTAAGGGGTAAGCTTTTTGATCCTTCAATAAGAGATAAGTGTGTGTGTGTGTGTGTGTTTGTTTACTTGCAAGTGGTCTGTCAACTTATGGAAACCCTATGAATTTCCTAAACCCAGCATGGTGTAGTGCAGGGGTAGGCAACCTGCGGCCCGTGGGCCGGATGCGGCCCGGCGAGGCCTTGGGACCAGCCCCAGCCTGGTCCTGCCGCCGAATGCCGCCGGGGCCTTTGGCCTCTCGCACACAGGGGCAAGGGGGGCAATTGTCTATAGACGCCTCAGAAACATGCATTTATATTAACATTTTTTTTAAAATCAGCAATTTTTTTTGTGTGTCCTCCACTTTTTTTTAAAAAAAGTGTCCACCATTTGAAAACGTTGTCCTACATTTGTCCCGGTTTATTTAGTTATTTAATTTTTAAAAAATTATTTAATTATTTATTTTTTGACTTCGGCCCCCCAGTTGTCTGAGGGACAGCAACACGGCCCCCGGCTCAAAACGGTTGCCTACCCCTGGTGTAGTGGTTTGAGTGTTGGACTACGACTCTGGAGAACAGGGTTTAATTCTCAGCTTGGCTACAAAACCGACTGGGTGACCCTGGGCACATCACATACTCTCAGCCTCAGGGGAAGGTAATGGCAAACCTCCTCTGAACAACTCTTGAGAAGAAAACCCCATTATAGGTTTACCTTAGGGTCACCATAAGTCGAAATGACTTGCAGGCACACAGCAGCAACAACATGAATTTCATAGGTTTTCCTTCAGCAAGGAATACTCAGGAGGAAAGTTTGTCATTGCCTAAGGCACCTGGTATTTCTTGGATGTCCTCATTCCAAGTACCAACCAATCCTGATCCTGCTTAGCATCCAATATCAGATGAGATATGGTGGCCCTCGGGGTATTTCAGCCTGGTGGAACATCTCTTATAACAAGGGATACCTGACAAAGCTATTTCTCTGGGATGATGCCTCTCCATGCCAGGTGGGAGAATCACATGGAGATCCGTACCAGGAGAAGTAAGTAGGGCACCATATGGAGTCAGCATTCAATGCCTTCATATGATGAAATGGGGTGTGAGCCAGGCAAGCTCAGCTTTCTCTGGATAGCACCCATTGACTTTAAATGAATCAGGAACCCATACAGCTCTGCTTTGTTTTCCAGATTCTTAAAATAGTTTACTTTTAAGGCAGACAGTTAAAGGGCAAAATCTTTGGGCAGCAGAAAACTAAGTGGCCCAGTGGGAGTCATAGACATCTGGTGAAAGCATAGGATTGAGTCAACGTCTCTTTCTCATTATATTTGGAGTGTAATGACACCCACACTTGGGGGGGAAAAGTGCTGTACCAAACGGTTCTTGAGACCGTTCCTGACAGTAATGGAGCAGAAAGGGCAGGCAGGGGATAAACCCCAACATTTGCTTCCCCTTCACACATGACAGGGTATATCTTTTTTTTTTTCCGGCACTGTGATTTGTTTTTTTATTTATTTGGGAGAACTGAAAGTGTGATTGGATTTGTGGATGATGACTTTCCATGCCTGCTGCACTGAGTTACTCACAGAGCAAAGGCATCCAACCAAAAGGCTTAGACACAGTTTGCATTAAAATACAATTTCTGTCAAATGCCAAAAAGTTACAGTTCCATTTTATGCCCATATATGTACTCTAGAACAAATACTTGTACAATTAATTCACACACAGTTGTGTTAATTAAAGTTCCCAGTGGGTTCATTTTCATGTAGTGAATGTTTTCCGATTAAAGTAAGCCATAGCCCTGTGCAGATTTTTAAATTTTATTTTAGATGCCTTATCTTGTTATTCTTTTTAAAAAGAAAGACGTAGTAATTTCAACAACTCTTGAGTGTTAACCAGTGTTCCAAATTCAGAATGACTCATTTGTGAAACCTTGCCTTTCTATTCTAGGTCAGATGGTATCTGATTATTTTCTACTCTCTCCATCTCAAGGAAATGTCTCTTTGCAATTACTGAACAGTATCTTTTTCAATATGTAGATACCACATTTAAAAGAATTGCAATGTCATTCCTCTGAGTGCATTGTTTAAAATGTGTTCTATAACTGTGGTTCTCAAACTTTGGTCTTCCAGATGTTTGGGACTTTGATTCCCATAATTCATGTGGATTGACCAAACTGGGTAGGACTTCTGGGAACTGAAATCTAAAACATATGGAACCACTGTCCTACAGGAGTCATGACCTATGATTTCACGAACTAGGGAGGCATTCTGGTTAAAAATGTTGTTAGAACTGATGCAAGAGAAGGTACACCACAAGATGAATCAAAAGAGCATATTCTGTTGTACAGATTCATCTTCATGGGAAATGTGAGTAGCACACAACTTTATCCCTTCCCAGGGCATTCTAGACTGGCCAGAGAAAGGATTAGAATAAGGAGATTGACATATAGAGCTGTCTCTAATAGTGGCATGTCTCTAACAATAATATGGAAATGCTGATAGACAGATTTAATGAAAAATGGTCAAGAACTTCAGATTATATAATGACAACCTTGAAGAAAGAAAATCAACATAGAGTCTGAAAATGAAGACTCTTGTTTTGGAAGGGAGTGAACAGAAGAAATAATTAAGTTGAGAACATAAGCTAGAGTGGTATAGAATATGAAATAGAAGTAAAAGTGAAAAAAGGATGGAGAAATATTCAGATTTTAGAGATTATGAGGTTTTGTGGGGGGATTTTGGACACAATGTTCAATGTATATGGTGTAAGATAATGTGAAGTATTGTCTTGTGGATATTTAAATGCTTGGTTAGTAGTGGAGTCTCCTTCCTCGGAGGTCATTAAGCAGAGGCTGGATGGCCACCTATCAGGGATGCTTTGATTGAGAGTTCCTGCATGGCAGAATGGGGTTGGACTGGATGGCCCTTGCGGTCTCTTCCAACTCTATGATTCTATGATTCTATGATTCTGTGTGTTGAATCTGTAATAAAAATTGTTTTTTTTAAAAGGAAATGTTAACTGATTAAAATAGTGTAGTTGACCAAGTCTTGTTATGGGCTAGGCAATCCAAATAGGTGACACATATATTTTATTAGTTGCTGGTGAGTTTCTGGACCTACTATAAATTAAAGTGCTGTTCTTATCTGGATCTCCTTGACAGTGGTTCCATATATGTGGAACCTTAAACAATACTCCTCCGGTTTCAGAAAAGTCAGTTCCTCTACCTAACAGTTTTAACCAGACACTTTATTACATTTGCTACATTTTAATCTCTACGTCACACACAACCAAGAGGGATTCAAGCATAGTTATGACAGAGCTGTGAATAATGCTCAGCACTTAAAATGGATTTGCTCTACACATTGTTTGATACTACTTTAATTGCCATGGGTCCATCTTGCAGAATCTTGAGATGTTTAGTTTAGTCAGTTTATTTAATGTTCAGTGCACTAGAGCTCAAGTAATGTGGTCCTCATCTTTAGTTCTCTAGATATTATATTGTGAATTTTGGCTGCCATAATTCATGACCATCAAACAAGATGGCTGAAACTTTTGAGAGATGAAGTCCAAAACAAACTCTGGAGAACAAGTTTATGCACTGCCTTGAATGACAGAACTTGAGCTTTGTAGCAGCCCTAGTGCACTAGAGCTCTAGAAGAGAATTCTAAGTACCTCACTAAAGTACAAATCCTAGGTATTTCATAGAATGGACCTATTCTGTGAAGTTGCTACAAATGCATGGGTCATATATATTTTCACTCTCTGTGTTCAGTTGCTTCATGTGCTAGACTGCTGTGAGTAATACATTGATCCTTCCAGGATTTTAATTTTTTTTATTTTTTATTTTTTGCTTTTGAAATATGCTCTGGGGAGGCACATGGGTTGACAATATACTTGATTTGGGTATCTGTTTTCTCCCTTTTAGGGAGGATCTGCATTCTCTCCAGTGTCAGTGATCAGTGAGGAGAAAGCACGGGCGCAGGCTGCTGTTTTGGCTCGCGAACTTGGCTGCCCTTCAGACAGCAGTGAAGAAACTCTATCCTGCCTCCGCCAGTTGCCTGCAAAAGCTCTCAATGATGCACAAACAAGGGTGGACCTCTTTCTTCTTTTTGGTGGCATAGTTAAAATGGGTTGGTTTTTCAGGGGCCACCATAGTGGGTAGAAAGAAAATGTTATCCTGGGTCTTAGCAGAAACTAGAAATCTTCTGCTTGTTTTTTTTTTTTTTTAAATTACCATCTAGTCAGTGTGTGCATGTGTATTTGAGGCTGCAATGCCCAGAATTGCCCAGCCAGTGTGAATATGAGGTGCTGCTGTCAAAAAAGTAACTTTTCCAGGCTCTGGTGTGTGCCTAAAAGAGTGAGCAATATCCTTTTATGTTGGCAGCTACTGATCTTTCTTTTAGTAGAAAAGCAACATATAAGTATTTTCAAATAATTAAGAGAAAAAAATATTAAGTTAAAGCAACAATCATGCACAAAATCATAATGCAAGTGTGCACAGCAACACTCTAATGTATAAAGTAGACTGGAGCTCTGTTGCAGAGAATTCAAAATACCTACCAATATAAAACTCCAGGACTATGTAGACTGAAGTCATAACTTGAAGGGCTATCAAACTCTTAGTAATGTAGATATACTCTGATATTTATTTATTTATTTATTTATTCATTTATTTAATATTCTTCTTTTTTCCTGAATGGAATTGTAAGGCCTCATTGGTTGCTTGTTCCAACTAGAGTAGGCCTGAATCAAGGGAGCTTACATAAATGTTAATATATCATATTCCCATTGATTCGGTGCATCTGCTTTCACTGTGACTTAACCACTTAGGGAGTGCTAGTTCACTGATAAGCACTATAGAAATGTACTTGCTTTTGCTATTATGACTAACAATTGAAATTAGTTCTTAGTTTTTTATTTTGTATGGATCAAATATTGTTATTGAATGCAGAGAATCAGTATAAGTTAGAAAGAGAACAGGATAGAATTAAATTGATCTAATCAGTAAGCCCACCATTAATGGACTAACTGGTAACATCAGTCTTTAAGAATCCAATTTGCCTTAACGGTCAAGCTGCAACAGTCCATTTGGGCTGCTGTTGTGTGTTTGAAGGCAGCATTGCATGGCTCAGAGGTAGACAGTATAGGCGATTAGGTATGAAAGGAACAAATGGCCGCCACCCCTAAGCTGCAACAGAGTGAAAAGATGTCTCACACCTTGATCAGGCAACAATGGTTGGAGCTGCAGATGTCTTACTGATGAACGGTTAGTAGGAACCCCAGTGGCTATGGGTTGGTGATAGCCTTGGAATGCACTAGTAAATACTAGCCATCAATGCACAAGGACAATGATGTGAGAACCACTTCCTGAGTTGTCTGTCTTCATAAAATACCTTTCAGTAATATAAAAGTCTCCTTTCTGTTAACTGCAGGAACTGCTCAGTGCCAGTGGCCACTAACCATTCTCTGCCTCATTTCATTGGCCACCATTGCCTCGATGTCTTTCCTCTTCTTCCCCAGCACTGACTGTCTCTTGATTCCCATTGCAGCTCCTAGCTATAAGTGGGCCTTTTCAGTATTGGGGTCCAGTAGTGGATGGGTCCTACCTCCAAGGGTCTCTGGCAGTAGCTCTGCAGCGTCCACAATCTCTGAAAGTTGACCTGCTCATTGGAAGTGCTCAACAAGATGGCCTGATCAGCCGAGCAAAGGCTATAAAGGTAAGTAGAAAAAAATAGCTGTAAAGCAGATTTAGAACCATAGTTGCTATGATGGAAACAGGCTAAGAAAAGAAAGAATGGATCTTTCTTCTGCTGATACAAAACTATACACTAGGGAGAAGCAATATGTCTTTCTTGGATGTTTCCTTGTCTGCATTGTTGGTTGCTGCTAGCAAACAAATTCAGAGAACAACATGGTTAAATCAGATTTTCTTATGAGGAGTAGATGATAATGATCATGATGATGATATGGGATTAATATGGGGCAGAGCTTAGTAAGTTACTTCTTGGACTACAACTCCCACTATCACCTAGCAAGCAGGGGTCTCTGGGACATGTACTCCCCAAACAATTTTCCAACTTTGTTCCAAAAGAACTATCAAGATACCACTACATGCACTTTTTGTGTGGCTTTTAGCTTGAGTTTCAGTCCATATAGGCCAGGGTTTTTAAACCAGGATTTCCTGGAGAACTAAGATTCCAAAAAGAGCTGCTGGGGGTTCTGTGAGATGTCCTGATTGGAAAAGTAAAACATTTTTGAGCTGTAGATATAGTAAATTTTATGCAGGAATTCACTGAGACCTGAAAATTATTTCAATGATTTCTCTAGGGTAAAAAGGCTAAGGCAGGCTGGTATACATTTTCAGGCCAGAAAATTTAACTAAAGTCCAAAATACAATGCAGAAATAATCCAGTTTCAGATCACTTTAACTGCCCAGGCACAATGCTGTGGTTCTGGGAACTGTAGTTTTGTGAGACATTATCCTTCTTTGTCAAAGAGCTCTGGTGCTAGAATAAACTACAGTTCCCAGGATTCCCTAGCATTGAGCCAGAGCAGTTAAATTGGTCTCAAACTGGATTATTTCTGCACTGTGTTTTGGGCCTCTGTCCCTGCAGGATCCTGGGCTCCCAAACCTGATTTCACAGACTCAGAAAGCATCACATGGAGGGAGCTCTGTGGTATCATTTTCACCATTGGTTCCCAAATGTAGACCTCCCAAAATGTTGCAGGCCAAGAACTCCGAGAATGAAACATTGGCCCTATTATTTGGGTTACACGTGCTGAAAACCACCAACATCTGTAGAACTAAATTTGAAAACTACTGGTTTATATGGGTGCTAAGGTGGAATCCACATAGTTTAAATTAAGAAGCCTGGGCTTCTCTCTAACTTACCTTTGTATGAGGATGTTTTTCTTCCCAGATGTAGGGTGGCCACTTGTCCTGCTTCACAGAGGGGAATCCTCTATTAGAAAGTGACCTCTTTTTGAAAAGCTGTCTAGTTCAAGTCTCATTGAATGATAAAGAACCTAGAAGGGCTTGTAGGACCCTTGAAGTTGCCCATCAACTAGTCCCACTTGCTCAACAGACTATGGTGAAATGGGTAGAACTTGGAAAATTTACTTTTCTGGCCTACAAATACCAGAATACCTTGGACAGCATGTCTAGTGCTGGCTATGCTGGCTGGAGGATTCTAGGAGCTGTGGTCAAAAAATAACTTTTCCCAGCACAATTCAGGTTAATACACTGATGTAGCCTGATGTCTCTCAAGTGTCTCAAACATTCATATCATATTAATGTTCTTAAAATGATATTTTGAAGCTCTGTTTATATTCCTGCACAAAATAGAGGGTATTTTCTGTTTAAATAAAATGTAGTATTTACAAGTTTTCTGCCAATTAAATTCCTCTTTTGCCATCTCTTTTCGAAATATGTTTTTACTAGCACACACACATAAATCAAAATACAAACAAAAAGAAAACAGATTTTAACATTACAAAATATAGAGTTTCCCCCCTCCCCCATTATATTACTTTATATAAAATATATGTCAAAAACTATCTGTATCTTAAATGATGTCTTTCCTCTTTCTGACGAAGCATACGTGGCTAGCCTATATGAAAAAAACATTCCACCATGTGAGATCTAATCTGCCGTTTAAAGTGTGGATTTAAAGTGCAAACACATTTACCATGTAGATCTGCCAAATGTGAAATCTAGGCCTAGTTGCACATAGTAATTCTGAGTGCAGAAACAGAGGTATCAGTTTGAACTGAATCAAGCCAACGATAAGAAATGAAGGTGGTTTATTATTAGATGTCAGTTTCTCTGGAATTATTTGGAAAGAGATGATTCAGAGCAGCTTTCCGAGCCAGTAACACATCTACTGCCAAGAAAGCACTGCAGAGGGAATGCTCAGCTTACCAGTTTTTCAAACACTGATTCAATCCAGTTTGGAGGTAGAAGACACCTACCCATTGCAATAAATAAGCTTTACCTTCTGTTTTTGAAGATATTTTTATCTTAAAAGTTTTTTTAAAACAACAAGGAAGAAAAAGCCCTCCCAAAAACTCTTGGCTCTGCTGAGAATGTGGGGTGGATGGTTGACAGCTTTCATTGTTGCTGGCTGGATTTCTGATTCATATATTGTACTATGTGTGTCTAGAGAGCTTAACCTAAGCTCATGTAGTATATTTCAATCATTGAAACTTCCCACAGCCTCATTATTACTCTCTGGCCAACTGTGACAAACTTTAGACCAGTACCCTCCAAATTTCTGGATTTGTCAGGGACCGCCTCAATTGATCCTCTGTCATCTCACTTTTCAAGTTGCTTTTTAAATGTTCCACTTTGTCTCCTCTTCTCCCACTTTCCCCCTTTGTTCTTAGCTTACTTTAATGCTGCAAACTGAATTCAAAGTGTAAACATACAGTACTTTGTATTTAACTTAGTGCAGGGAGAGGAAAAGAGGGGATCAAATGTTGCCGTTCCCAGTAGGTTCAGGCCAAAGCAAACTGCTGGATCCCTCTCCTAGCTTATGTCTTCTTCATTTATAACTTTTGCTCTCTGATGTGGTTTGGTCCTAGCTATCATTTGTTGGACACTGTGAGACTATGGCCTCTTCTAGATTGCTCTAAAGAAGCATGTGTTCTCACAATACAGCACCTTGGGGTTTGCCAGGTTTTGTTGGTTGTTGTCAGCTCCATGTCGATTTGGTCTTTTCTTTTGAGGCACTGTTTGTAACAATTTCTTGGATCTGCACTAGGTCACTTCCAAAGGTTTTTAAAAGATTGAATTATGGTTTGCTGATATGATAGTACAGTACGAAGGGCAAATTTTGTCCTGGTTGCATGACAAGCAACAACTAATGAAATGCAGAAATGCTTTCTACTACACAAAAAATCAAGGTAGATGAGCCTTCTCCAATTTTTACTCTGGCAACTTTCCTGGCATCAATAGGAAATGGCCATGGGAATGAATGTGACCAGGAGAAAAAGAGGAGAGAATAGGGGAGAGAAAAGGGAGAAAAAGGAAGATGGAGGATGAGATGAATGAGTGTGAGTTCTTGTCGCTGTTGTTGTTGTTGCTGTTGTTGTTGTTGTAGTGTGCCTTCAAGTTCTTTTTTACTTATGGCACCTCTAAGGTGAACCTATCATGGGGTATTCTTGGCAAGATTTCTTTAGAGAAGGTTTGCCATTTCCTCTCCCTGAGGCTGAGAGCATGTGACTTACCCAAGGTCACCCAATAGGTTTATGGTTGAGCTGGGAATTGAACCCTTCTCACCAGGGTTCAACCTTTCTCTCATAGTCCAATACTCAAACCAGTGAAAAAGATAGAGATTAATGAATAAGATACTTTTACTATCTTTTGGATGTGTTTTAATTATCTTAATCTTTTAAGTGGATTATTTCTGGGACCCAAGGTGGCTCAGAAAAAGAAGCCTTTAAAACTTGACAACAAAACATGAAAGCAATTAAAATCATAACATTAAAACAGCATAAAATATTTTAACAGCATACAAAAGGTAAAGGTAGAATAAAAATAAAGCACACATCCCAATAAGGAGCATCTCTGTGAATGATTTCACATTAAAAACCTGCCAATGAAAGGAGAACAGGGAAGGAGCCAGGCTAGCCTTCCATGGAAGAGAATGGCAGACGGTGGGAGCAGCCACTGAGAAAGCTCTCTCTCACTTCCTCACCAACCGAAAGAAAGCCCTCCTAGCAGATCTTAAGATTTAATAGATTTAACTTTTTATTAGCTATATTTTATTTCAACTTACATTGTATGCCGTTTTAGGTCCCACATTGGGAGAAAAGTGGGATATAAATTAAACAAAACAGACTAAACTTGGGTTTTCTCTTAGAAAATGCCATTGGGTGGTGGTGGTGGGAATAATATAATTCACAGACTGCATGCATCCCTTCTCCCACCTATCTGGACCCCCAAAAGAGCCCCCCTACACCCCCAACATTTATTTTTTTTTTGCAAGAAGGAAAAATGCTATTCCTGGACCATAAGAGCCAAACTTCCTTTAAAATGAGTTCTTGTGCCTTGATTTCTAAAGGGGGGTGGTGCAAAATTAGCCTCTGGACCTTGAGGGTTCATCCACTCCAATGTAAAGTATGAAAAGGCTATCTGAATTACAGCTTCTCTTAGCCTTGGGTTTGGGAAAAAGTGGGTAATACATAAGTGAAGAAGAAGATGTAGTCATAGAAGTAGTATAGTAGGTCTAACCTAGTATTTGGAATCTTGGTAGATAATGATCCATTTACTTCCCTAACTAGCGATATGAAGAGACCCAAGGCCGTGGCGACAGCAAAACAGCCTTCTACCAGGCTCTCCAAAACTCTTTAGGGGGAGAAGATGCCAACCCCATTGTGCAGGATGCAGCCACGTGGTTTTATTCCCTGGAGCATTCATCCACTGAATATGCCTCATTCTCCAGAGCTTTGGAAAATGCCACTCGGTAAGGCAAACATTTATGTTATTCTGAATGGTTAACTCATCTCTCTCTCTCTCTCTCTCTCTCTCTCTCTCTCTGTATGTTTGTGTGTACATGTTAAATATACCCCCTTGCCCTTTTCTACAGTCCATTTTGTCTTCCTGCTACTATTTTAAAAATAATTATGCATAATAATAATAATAATAATAATAATAATAATAATAATAATAATAATAAT
>NC_056525.1:239439834-239462139 GCF_019175285.1 Sceloporus undulatus
GTTTATTTATTTCCACCAAAGGGTAGAATGCCAGACATATACAATCAAGAACAAAACAATAAAATGCAAAACTACAGTATACTAAAATATTATACTAATATACTAATGGGATAAAAAATAAAGTCCTCATCCCCATGCTTTCCTTTCCTTTTTCTATCCCAGTCTCAGCAGTTATTTAACATGCTGTACCTACTAAGTACACCCCGTCCTCAGTGATTCCCTCACCTTTTCCCATTTTTTAAATCTTGAGGGATTTTTTTTTAAAACGCACTACTTCTCCAACTATCTGTATTCCCCAAATCTTGCTGATATCTCTTCTTTATGTGTAAATGGTGCCATATTGGCTACATAAGCATCTGGGCTTGGAGAGTGAGTTTGCTGCTAGTATGTAGCAGGGATGAGAATTGTGTGGCCCTTCCCATGTTGCTGGACTGCAACTCCAATCACACTTGATCAGCATCGCCCATGATGAGGGATGTTAGGATTCACTTTCACACAACATCTGGAAGGCTACATGTATCCTACCTCTGGTTCATAGGATGTCTTGATTTGGTAGTTGGTATGTTTACCTTTATTATTCCCTTTCAGTATATATAAACATGTATCAAAATGTGGTCATGGAACGTGGGAACCTGTTGTCCAAACTCTCGTTTTCACTGTTCCACCAATGGATCAGCCAATGGATCGGTAATATGTTTGGTTCCCTGCAGACATATTACCGATGGGACATTTACCTCCTTTCCACACCAAAATGACTCTTGACTGAGAGACTATGAATTCACTAGTGGCCTTGTTTCATTTTCTTTTGCCTGTTAATTTTGCTTGGCTTCCTTACAAAATTTCAGAATGATGCAAAATCACTCTGGCTGCATCCACACTGCAGATATAATCCATTGTGACACCACTTTAACTGCCATGGCTCAATGGCCTGATATGTTTCAGAGTTCAAGGACTCCTCTTTTTATTTACTTAACTTTGGAAATGTAATTTTTTTTTGACTCCCATTTTCAGAATTTCCCCCCCCCCCCCCCCAAGTCAACATAACCACTGGTAATGATGGCTAGCTGGAGGATTCTGGGGCTTGAGATTCAAAAAAAGTAAAACCTTCCTATTCTTTTTGCTATGTGCATGTGAAATGTGAAAACATATAGAGGAGCAGAGGAACTGGTGAGACTGAAACTTAGAGTGGTTTAAGTTACGGGCTGTGATCCTTCAGATCAGGTTATTATAAGCTTTTAAAAAGTCTGAGTGGTTGTATTGTAACCCTCCTATACTGTAACTTGTGGTTTAAGAGTATTTCTTCCATTTTATTTAGCTGCTCCTATGTGTGGTTTTATAGGTTTAAATTTAGACAGTTCACCATATGTTTCTTTGATAAGAAACCAACTTGTATCTGGTTGGCTCCTCTTCTGTCTTTGCAGTTATTTTTCTTCTCTTTCCATGCAGAAAAGCATCTTGAATACTGACCATCCTTACTAGACATGTTAGAAATTCCAAACCTGTGTGCAGCTGAATTGTCTAGTTTTTCATTGTAGCAGCCTGCTGTTGTGTGCGTTCAAGTCTTTTCTGAAGCTAAGACAGTGACTTGCTCAAGGTCAAGGTTTCCATGACTGAGCAGGGATTTGAACCTAGATCTTCCACAGTCCTCAACACAACTAATAATAATAATAATAATAATAATAATAATAATAATAATAATAGGATTTATTTATATGCCGCCCAATCACTGGGAATCCGGGCAGCTTACAACAGAGGGGATAATAGACGGTTCCCTGCCCTCAGGCTTACAAACTAAAAGACACGACACAAAAGGAGAAGGGAATGGGGGGGAGGGGATCAGGTCCAGCATTCTTCTCTCCCTCTGAGGCCTGGACCAAGGCAGATGGACTGGAGGAAGGGCTCTTTTCCTTAATTGAGGCAGGGCCCGATGGCGTTGGGCCTGTCCTTTCGCTCCCTCTAAGGCCAGAAGATGACAGTTGGAAGGAGGGAAACATCACATTTGTTCCTCATAGTCTTGCCTTCCATTTTCATAATTTATGATGTTATCATTTATTTGCTAGTCTTGCTCTACCTCCAGCAAATAAGTTAACATTGTAAATACGCCTATGGTTAAATGTCTGCTGAGGATTCTTGAAGACAGATGAGTAACCAGGATGAAAATGCAAATACAAACATCAACTATATATTAAGGTGGACAAAACACTAGAAAAAAAAAATGCTGAGACAGATTAGATATCTCAGGCATTGTTCTCCAAAACTCTCCCTTTCTCTTGGCAGCAACAACAGTGGTGAATGAATTTCACCAAGCTCAGAATAAAATTTGTAGCAGTAATATGGATCAGCATTGCTTCATCATTGGTCTAAATCTGCTAAATGTGTCATCTGCTGCTGAAAGCAATATTTTACTAATAGAATTCCAGGCACTGTTCTCTTCAACTCAGTACTATTTAATCTTTATGCTGCTCTATATATTACCAAACTGCAGTACTCATCATCCCTCACTAAGTTATACAAATTGTAGCAAACTGCTGCTTTACCTGGACACTCAGGACCAAAACCTGAGTTCTGACAACCCTACTCCAGGAGATCTAGTTTGCAAAGGCTGCATCTGCGCTGCAGAAATAATGCACTTTGACATTGCTTTAACTTCCATTGGTCCTGCATGGCAGGGGGTTGTACTGGATGGCCCTTGCAGTCTCTTCTGAATCTACGATTTTATCATTCTATGATTCCATGCTATGGCGTTCTGGGATTTGTAGTTGTGTGAGATATTTAGCATTTTTTATCAGATTGCTCTGGTGGCACAATAAATTACAGTTCCCAGGATGCCATAGGATGGAGCCATGGCAGTTAAAGCAGTGTCAAACTGCATTATTCTGCAGTGCAGATGCAGCTTTAGTAATTTTCTTATTTCCCTCCCCATTGTTGGAACACCGCTATTCATCATCTGTTTTGCTCTGCTCTACTCTTTATTCTCTTTCTGGAAAACAGGCTAGATTAAATGTCCCTTATCCGGTCTCTTTAGGTAAAGTAGAAGGAATAATCCACTCATTTTGCCTTAATATGGGAACAGACCCTTTAGCAAATACCAACCCTGTCCTCCAAAATCCTTGATACTCGGTCTGTATATGAGGTTTTCCTTTTCCACTGAAGAGCCCTCCACATTTTGCTTTAAGCAGAATTTGACACAAATGCCACTGTGTACATGGAATTTTTATTTTGTGTGATCTCTGAATTGCAGCCAATGTACATTAACTCTTTCTCCTATTACAGCTTTCCACTCTGAGTGTAGTCCAGTGGATGGTAAAGTACAATTGAGAATCCACTGAAAGAAATGGGATTATGTCGTGTTGAGTCAAGGCCAGTGTGTTTAGAGAAATGCATATGAAAATATGAAATAATATGAAAATGTTGTTGTTCATCTCCTTAAAAGGGAATTACAGCACGTATCCTCTCTCAGTCATTTGCTCCCTCTACAGTCAACAGAAACTGCTCAAGACTACAACTTCTATGACTTTCTAATATTTCTCAGAAGGTCTCCAAGTCTCAAATCATCTGCATTCTTAAAAAAACACTATCCTGATTCATGTCAGAGCAGGGAGGGAACATTAGTTTTTGTTTTGTTTTGTTTTTAAATAATAATAATAATAATAATAATAATAATTTGTTTTATTTATATACCGCTATTCCAAAGATCATAGCGGTGAACAGCAAGTAAGCTAATTAGCAAGTAAGCTAATTTGCCCCCCAACAGTCTGGGTACTCATTTTAGCGACCTCGTAAGGATGCAAGCCTGAGTCGAGCTTGGGCCCTTTTGCTGGTCTTGAACTCGCAACCTTGTGGTTTTGAGTGAATGGCTGCAGTACAGGCATTTAACCACTGCGCCACCAGGGCTCCTGAAAATAGCTTCATGCAATTGCTGATTAACACAGGGCGGTCAGTCAGTTAACCCTGTGGTTTTGTGGTCTTGCTAAATGTGAACCTTCTGAGCCTAAAATAATTTCTTGGTAATTCATGGGGGTAGGGAAAGAACTGTATGTGATGGATTGAAAAAAACAAAACCATTTTCTTTTCTTTTCAAAAATAGCAGAGCACTTTATCCCAATTTTACAAAAGAAAACTTTAATCCATCAATCAAGGTAACGTAACTAACGTTGAGACTAGAGAACTTCTTCCCAGTTTGGATCAATCCAGATGTGTTGAATCATAGTCCCCATCAATCCCAAAACATTTGTGCATGATGAGAGTTATAGTCTAGCTTATCTCGAGTGCAGGCACCAGACTGGAAAGAAGACAACAGTAGAGTCTCAATAATAATCTCTCAATGGCCGCAGCTCAGTCAGAGGCCAAAGTGCATCAATCTGAGACTACGAAGTTTATCGCACCGGGTTCTCGGCCCGGCCCAGATCTGCACTGCAGAAATAATCCAGTTTGACACTTCTTTTAACTGCCATGGCTTAGTGCTAATGAATCGTGGGATTTGTAGTTTGCTGTGTCACCAGAGTTCTGTGACAGAGAAGGCTAAATAAATAGTTCACAAAACTACACACCCCAGAATTTTCATAACACTCAGCTATGGCAGTTAAAGTGGTATCAAACTGCATTATTTCTGCCATGTGGATGCAGCCTGAGATGTCAACAACAAGTTATATGCCATGGTGCACAACAGAGCTGTTATATCACATTCCGACTAAAAAAGCATCTACATCTAGTGGTGGGGAAGGGGTGTGTATCTCTTTCCCGCTTCAACTGTTTCTTCTCATGAAATCATTGCACGTGTACATGCCTAGCATGGTCCCACTGCAATGTTCAGTGCATCAGCATTTTGAATGCTGAGAGGAAGGGGAAACTACAGAAGGGACAGTTCAGCAACATGGAACTACAGGTGGTGGTGGGGTGGGAATATGCATTCCTTCTTTGAATTATTTTTCTTCTGAAGAGCTCCTCCTTGAAACTATTTCCCTCATAAAAATAGTGACAACAACAGTAGGACTCAGTTTCTGTAATGAGCTGCAGTGGCTTTTCAGGAATACATTAGAGTGGAACAGGAGGCCTCAAGAGGTAGTGGACACCCTTCAATTGAATTATTTAAGTCTTACATTTTAAGTAACTTTGTAGATTTCAAGGATATTGTGCTTACACCTGGCACTGTAGTAGGATTGAATGAATGTATGGTCCCTCTCTACTCTTGTGATTCCCAAAGCTAAAACATTTTAAATACTTTTTGGATTACAACTCCCAGTATCCCCTAGCCAGCATGGCCATTCACATACTTTCTCCTGACACTTTATATCCCAGGTAAGATGCAGATTTTCTGAGTGCCAGGGCAGTCCTTGTGTCATTGTAATCCAAAAAAGTAACTTTCTTCAAACTCTGATGATTTCATTAACTAAGCGCTCATAAGAGACCCAATGGAATACTAAGAATTCTGGAGCATGTTCTTGGGGTACACACTATGTTCAGACAAAGCGGTAGAAAGGTTTCTGGTACTTTGCTATTACCCAGTATATAATTAATATGCTTTAAAGCACACCATGTTATTTCCCTTATGTCTGAAGCTTGAAAGGAGGAGTCAGCAGAAGTGTGTAAGTGCAACTGTAGGGAAGGTAAATCTCCATGACTCATCTTCTTTTGCTTCTGTATTTGCAGATAAACTGTCAGGGGCCCTTTGCTTTTCCATGAAAACCACTGGTTTTACTTCAATTGATTTATTTCTTTTCAAACTATAAGCAGCCTTTCCCCCAAATACATGTTTGTCATGTTTAGGTAAGCCCTAGCTTCCTAGCATAACAGTTCTCTGTTCCAAAGCAGAAAGCATGATGCTCAAAATCCTTATACAGTACTTCTTGGTGAAACACATTTTTTTCCTAGGTGATAACATTGCTTTATCTGTTGCTGTTTTTCCAGGGATCACTTCATCATTTGCCCCACAATTGCCATGGCCAAACACTGGGCTGGTCACAACCGAGGAAATGTCTTCATGTACCATGTGCCAGAGAGCTCTTCTGTGGCCAGGTAAGAAGATAGACAGAACTAATGGATTTCGTTTAAAAATCAGTCCACATAAAGAGAAAGATTTGATTTGGAACACATTGTTATGTCTATGTTGATACTCCCCAGCAGCCTGACCCATGAGCAAAGGTTTGTCTCTGAGCAGAGGGGAGCGCGCCCCCCACACCTCCTCCTCCCGGGTACCTCCCGGATGTGTGTGTGGAGTCCGCACCTCCTCCACACACACATCCAGTGACGTTTCCTGTTCCTTTCACACACACACACACACACACACACACAGTGTTTAACTGTAGATGTCTTGCCCAGCTGACGGCTTCTGAGTAGGCTGGGAATCCACTCTGGGGTTTAGTGTGAACTCTAAAGCAGCTACCCAAGGAGCAATCTCCAAAACATATTCAGCAGCCAGCTCCTTATTGTCTGCTTTAAAAGTAAGAGTGAATTCACTATCACATTACCATAGGATCCACTGGTCACCTATGATAACGAGAGCTATGAAGTAATGAGCTGCAAGTAATAAGTTATGCTTTTGATTACAGAATGAAATTGCTTTGCTATAATGAGTAGCATTTTCTATTTACTTTTCAGAGACTCCCTTAAAATAATTTTAGAGGTATTTGGATAAGGGTGGAGTTTTTCCTCCTCAAGTTTTATGCCATTCTTTTACCATAGCTGATATTTTTAATGATCTTTTAAAAAGTGAGTACAAATATACCTCACTATGCAAAGGGATGTTGCAGTACCTTTGGGATTAACTATGTGAACAAAGTTATAACATAAGCTTTCATACACCTGGTCTACTTCTTCAGATGCATGGAGTGAACTGGTTCCTAGGAAGGACCTTTATATACAGACTGTATGAATAGCCATAGAAATGAAAAATCTATGGGTATGGCGATGCGACAGTAAGTTCCGATCTTCAGAAAGAGTGGATACAGAGATTTCAAAATCCAGCGAAACCTAAGGAGCTATGTTCTGTCTTCTTTAGAACAATTTGGAAGAGCCCTACACACAAAGTATACATGCAAACTGTAAAAAACAAAGGTACCCATTGTATAAATTTAAACAATCATGTAAAATAAATATGGAGTTTGCACAGAAAACACATGAAGGAGGTATTATTTTCCTTCATGTGTTTTCAGTGCACCTCACTGTCATTTTCTGTGTAGGTATCAGTGGATTGGGGCAGGGAAGTATATTTATGCAATTATAGAAACAAAATGGTTGAGATCTTGATTGGGGCTGCAGGAATTGGGGCCTTCATTTTCAGGCTTGTATAGGGAGCAAGATCCAAAGTCCTCTGATGTCAAAATGCTTATCCAGCATTTGCCTCAAGCATCTTGTCAGGTCAGGATGTTCTTTTCCAGTTGCAATCTTTTGTCAACCAAAGCAACGCAGCTCAGGAAACGAGGGTTTCATGCTCTGTCTTTATAATTTGCTTAATATATTACCAGGAAACATAGCCAAACCTGCAAATAGATGCAGAAGGAAAGAGCTTTCTTCAGAGGATATCAAATAAATTCCATCCACATATTTAAAATGAGTCCATGGCGCCTCCCTTACGTATGGTCCTATGGTCTGGTTATCAGTAACCAAACAGACGGCTAGACAGTATAACCTTTTACATCGGAAATCATATACAGCTGAGATCAAGGGATCTCCTAAATTTGTTTGCTAAGAGCTTCTTTTAAAGTTGAAAATCCTCTGTGCCTTGAAAATCCTCCTTCTGCCTGAGAAGGCATGGAGAAGCCAGAGAGAAGATACAGTTTATGACCCTATTTTCCAGCTTTCGGTTGGCTTCATTGGTCAGACTATGAAAAAAACTGTATGTATCATCTTCCTTCTTCTTGCAAGACTACTTGCAGACCTTCTCAGCCCTAGCATTGGGAGAGTGACAGTTTCTCCACATTATCTGGGGTTTAGGAGAGAAGCAATAAAAAACACTATTCTTTTTACCAGAAAGAACACCTCTCTCCAGGTCCCCCAGTGAAACTCAATGGCCAACATCTACCGAAGACCTACAAATGCCTAGAGAAGTATTCTTTAAGAACTTCTAGGCACAACTCTATGGTCAACTTATAGTAGGGTTGCACTGGAGGACCTAGAGATTCCTAGAGAGAACATATTAATTAAAACCGCAAATAATCAAAGCTGCAAAGGTGAAAGCCACAAATGTGGAGGGCAACTGTATAGGTTATAGCCAAGGGTAGAGCAAGGGAACTGTTTGAGGTAGTAGGTTCTAGAGAGCAACAATACATATCCTCCAACTGTCCTGATTTGACATGGACAATCCAAATTATCCCTTTGGCTTCTCACTTTTTCAGTTGCTTTTAAAATGTTCCAGTTTCTCCCATCACCACCTTTTCCTGTTTGTCTTCAGCTTACTTCAGTTGTTACAAACTGAGTGAAAAGTGCAAAATCATTTGTACTCAACCAGCTCAGCAAGGAGAAGAGGAAAGGAGTGGGTGGAATCCTGGCCTTCCCTAAAGACTCCGGCTTGTTTGTTCTTTCTCTTTACTAACATTTTTCATTATGTTAGCTAACTATTGTTTCTTGGCCACATGTGTCTAGTTTTTATCTGTGAGATATAGCACAGCAGTTGCAGCCTTCTTGATGCTCCTTGATGACATTTAGGGTTCATTTTTCTGGATTTGATCAGAAAAATCACCACGTTTATCAAATTTTCTTTGAAAGAATTTGGTTTCCAAGTACGTTTCAGAGAAGTTGTAGAGAGGTCATCCATCTCTCTGCATGCTTGCAATTTGTAGAATCGTAGACTTGAAAGCAACCTGGATATCCTTCTAGTCAAATTCTCGGCCAGTTCTAGAATCCACCACCAAAGTAGCCATGAGAAGTCTCCATATCACTTCTTTTTAAACACGTCCAATGAAAGAGTGGTAGTCTATTCCATTTTCTAACAGCTTTTCACATTAGGAAGCTCTTTCTGATGTTTAATCAGGATCTTCTTTCTGCTAATCTGAATCCACTGATTTGGGTCTTCTGGAATAGCAGGAAAGAACATGGGTTCTAGATTGGATTACACTTCTAATTTGGTTTCTAGGATTACTCCAGACCCTCTCACCTCAGTCAGCTGGGACAAATATTGCCCTTATATTTATTTTATTTGAAGACAAATGGTGATCCATACAGCAGAACACTTATTTTTGTCTCAGCTATATTTTTAGTCTTTCCTCAATTATAACAAAATTATGGTGCCTTTTGTTTAACCCTACCCCATAAAACCCCCTCCAAAATCTATGACTCACTCCTTTTGAACAGTGATGTAATGTGTCTATCATTCCCCAATGCATTCAATCTTTTTTTTTTTTTTGATAGCTAAAACCAAAACTATTCACAAAGCCATCTAAAATGCAGCAGATAAAAAGCATGATGAGCTCATACAGCGCTAGACAATAAGGTTTGGAAACATTTTGCAGAGAAGAGAAGAAAGATAATTGGTTATGAGGAGGCTATGATTTATTCACTGAAAATGCTGACCGTTGATGTCCAGATAATGATTTCCATCGTTATTGAAAATGTTACAAGAGTCACACCCACTTAATGAATCTATATTTGGTTATTTTTCTAAGTATTCCAAATGCTTCATAAGCAGCAGAACCTAGAAATTTCCAAGTTTAAAAAAGCAATTCATTCCTGTTACCCATGAACATTGTGTGAGAAATTACCCACTTCTGGTTACAATTCTGAAAAAGTAATTTACCATGTTAATAATGTTCTGCTCACTATTTTTCCATTGTTTTAGTTGCTTTCTTCAGTGGGAGAGAGGACCTTTAGGATAGACAAGAGAATGGCTTAAAATACTTTAAAGTATTGTCCAAATGCTCTAATAGTGTCCTTTAGAAGTAACTTTTGAAAGGAGAAGCCATTACTTGTTACCCCAGTAAAGTAGTGGTCCTCTTCCCTTTTGGCATTAGTTTTGGTATGTGAGTACATTACTCCTTCATTACCACCAGGACCCTTGTAAGTCATTCTTTCTGAATTCTGAAACAGTAAATCTTGCAACAGCTCTACTGGGTGGACATTTCTATACTCATATTACACATTCATTTTCTATGTATGTTTGTAAAAGCTGGAGTGTGAAGAAAGCTGGCAGGCAGAAATGTGGTGCTGAAAGAAATGAACTGCTAGAAAGACAAATGGACTGCTAAAAAGACAATGAATGAATCTTAGAGCAAATCAAGCCTGAACTCTAGAAGCAAAGGCGCGTTACAGACCGCCCAAAATGGGCGGTCTGCCGCTGCCGCCATTTGCGGCACGGAGGAGCCCCAGCGTCCAAACCACGGGGCTCCCCAGCGCTGCAAAAAAGAAATGCCAAAATGGTGCTTCTTTTTGCAGCGCAGTTATGACACCGCAAAGCGCCAAATGCACACTTGTGGCATCATTTGTGCTGTGTGACATGCGGATGCAACGCGTCCGCTACGTCAAGATGGCAGCGCCCGTGTGGAACGGGCACCACCATTTTGTGCGCACTCTGCACACATTAGGGTTAGGGGCATCAGGAAGTGACGCCCCTTTATCACCCTAGTACCCGTGGAGTGCGTACTATAGGCCTGTGCGGAACGGGCCAAAGACTACTAAATTGAGGCTGTCATACTTTGGACATAACATGAGACAATGTGACTTGTTGGAAAAGACCAAAATGCTTGGTAAAGTAGAAGGCAGTAAGGAAAGAATAAGGCCACATTAAAGGTGGTTTTGATTCAGTCAAGGAAGACACAGCCCTGAGTCTGAAAGACTTGAGCTGGGCTGTTGGTGACTGTAGATCCTGGAGATCTCTTATTCATAGCATCACCATCAGTCATCTGAGGAAGTAGACCAAGTATACAAAAGCTTATACTACAACTTCTTTCACACAGTTAGTCTCAAAGGTGCTACAAGATCCCTTTGCATTCTGATATTCCGGATTAACATGGCTATGGCTGCATCTGCACTGCAGAAATAGTTTTATACCACTTTAACTGCCATGGCTCAGTGCTATGGAATTGTGGGAATTATAGTTTAGTGAGACATTTAGACTTCTCTGTCAGAGAGCTCTGGTGCCAAAACATAGCATAGATCCCAGCACTGGACCATGGAAATTAAAATGATGTCAAATTGGATTATTTCTGCAGTGTGGGTGGCCTCCAAGTCTCTGAATTCTACCATCAAACAAATTCATCTTGATGACAAATAATTCTGTTCCAAAGGAACCTGCATCAAATCTTGGCTAAATGGATTCATTATCGAACATTTTCAAATGTTAACCGAACAGTCATTTGCAATCTAAGTAGCTAGTTCCACTCTGATCTGTTTACAGTGGGCGGCTAAACTTTTTCCTCTGTTCCCATAGTATAAGAATGTACATGCAGCAGAGCTGACTAGCAATGGACTGTGGATCTGTCCTCCCCCCCCCAAAAAAAAAGCCAGTAGTTTTATACCAAGTTTGCTTAACATTGGGAAATGGCAACTAAAAGGTATAAGTAATGGACACCACATTAGATAACCTTTTTTAAAAAGGAAAAGACAGATTATACATATTGGACACACCTATCACCACTGAACAGTGCAAGTGCAGTATACCACTAACTACCAAATCCACACATAAATAAAAGGGGAGGGAGCTCAGTTTAATGCTTTCTTGTGAGCATTCCACAAGCCTTGATTCACAATGTGAGCACTGATCTGACTTGGCAGGGGAGTTGTTATTATATTACCAAATAAAGCAGAGCCTGGAAGCTCATTTTTAGACTACACCTCCCAGTATCCCTTATCTAGTGTGCATGCATGTTGGGAAGTCTGGAGGTGGTAGTCTTTTCCACTTTCTGGAAGAAAGCTCCTTTTACTAACTGAATGGTCTCATTGCTGAGTGGTCCATTCCCTGACCCCTTCTCCTCTTGAAATCCATACTACCTTAAGAGCAATAGTTAGGGCGAAGATTGTGGTAAAGTGGGGGGGGGGGGGGGGGAAACAAGCATATTATTGTCAAAACAAAGTTATTGAGCTCTGATCCTGCTTAATCCTTGTCTAAACAGTCAGAAAATGGAACAAAAATATGCTTTAATCTTTTTCATCTCTCTCTGGTCTGTTTTGTCAACTGCTGGTAAATAATTCCCTTTCCATATGCATCGTATTATTGAGGTTTTAAGATGGGACAGAGGACAGAAAGGCCAGAGTTGTCCCATGTTTCATGGGAATCTATGTGGGAATGTATCTCAATGTAGTTTTAGTTTGACACAAAGGCAGAAGTATGTTGTTATGCATTCTTTTGCTCAGGGCCAGATTACATTTATGCTCTTTTTGAAGTTCCAGACCTAGTGTCCACAGCAGAGAGGAACAATTTTGGTTGGTTCAGGGGCTAATTTTGTTTCCTCTCCTCACCCAGAACTGATGCTGGCAGCACTTCTACCAATCATCCAATTATTTGGCATTTTTCTCCAAACCAGTATTAACTGGAAGTTCACTTCCAGTGTGGAACAAAACAAAAACATCCCACAACAGTGGGAGAGCAATGAAGTGCGAACAGTGCAGCATATGGTTTGCATGCTGTGTGACATCAGGAGCATTTTTATATCCCTTGCCCAAAGGCCCCCCTACCAGCCTCCAGTTCCCCCCAAATTTAAATAAAAAATCTGAGTGCATTTTCTGCTGGAAAACAACCAAAAAACACCACACCACTGTTTCTGGAAGAGTGCTTTACTGTTAGATGCATCCCAGTCCTTAAAACATTTCCAGCCTGTCTATGGACTTTATAACACAGGGAAAATCAGGGGGAAATTGGGGGCTAAAACAGCAATTATACCATGCAAAACGTGATATTGCACTTAATATTTTCACACACATTGCTATTAAATAGGCAATAAAGAAGCAATAAAGAGCAACAAATCATTTTCAGGATTTGTTGCTATTTATTGCCTTTTTATTGCCTCTTTATTGCCTGTTAACAGCGACATTGCGTGAAAATCCTAAGTGCAATATCGTGTTTTTCATGGGATAATAGCTAATTAAACCTCTGATTTTGCCTGATTTCCCCTATGTGATAAAGACCAATCATGAGTACCATTTCTGTTTCCACTTGGTTGGATTGGCAGCAACTGTGACTAAAATGGAGGGATACATGCTACTGATCTCTCTCTCTCTCTCTCTCTCTCTCTCTCTGTGTGTGTGTGTGTGTATATATATATATAGTATACAATGAAAACAGAAGTTGGCCACCATATATTGCTCTCAGGCCCTGAAGCCATGTAGCAATGGTAGAATTCATTCACTAGGAATTATTCTGTGATTTCATGCTATTTGATGTTTCTGTGCTGTTGCAGAGGGCTGGATCACATGACCCAAGGGTCCTTTCTGACATTACAGTTCTATCATTTTATGAAAACAGGGAGCTACATGATGTTAAGTCAGAACATTTTTTCCCCTAACATAATATGGACAAAATGACTGGCTGCAATTTCAACCTGTTTATCCTCCCCCACCCCTCCTTAAAATTATAACATTTTCTATCACATCTTTTATGGTCTTCCTGGTGATGTCTTATTACATATGTAGCAATTTTCCAAGAGGTGTTGAATTTCTGTGAGCTCTTGTTTGGTGCCATCTCCCTTTACATCTTCAGTTCTACTCAATTTGCTTTCTTAATCCTTCCCCACATGCAGTAAATAGACTGGTGGTATGTTTTTCATCATGTCCTTCCTCAATTTCTCTTTTTGTTTTGTTTTCAGTTCAAGCCTGGAATTCTTGCCTGATGTCCAGTATGCATTTGGGCTGCCTTTCCATTCTGAGTATGAAAATCAGTACCCTCTGGAAGAGAAGAACCTCTCTTTAGCCATAATGCAGTACTTCGCCAACTTTATAAAATCTGGGTGTGTATTGCATGCTTTATAAAACCTGGGTGTGTATTGCATGCTTTATAAAACCTGGGTGTGTATTGCAAGTGTTGTGATCCAATTGGCTGCATGACAGGCTATAAAGGCACAGCAAAGCTTCTGAGCTCCTTTTTCATAGTCTTTCTGTGTGCATCTCTGTGGCACACAACCGGCTGCACCCTAAGTACCTTGAACTTTAATAGAAGTTTCAATTGCAAGCACATGGAAAGAAATATTCAAGGGGCACATGTGGTGGACATATATACACAACCCTGAACCCTTCCACAGAGTGTAGCCTCCTCCCAAAAAACAGACAAAGGTTAGCAGAAAACGAAACTGAAAGTGAGATAACATCCTTTCTAGTTGTATCTGCAGATTCTGCAGGGAATGTGATGGTGAAAAATTCCCCCCTCCCCCCCAGCTCCACATTTATCAATTCTTGAATTAAGATGTGGCTTTTAAAGAGCTGAGTTTGTCCTTTTGAAATACCCAACTTTCCAAGTCCTCTTGAAATTGCAAGAAGACACTTGCAAACACCATTAAACCTGAGATAATGAAGTTTTTCAGAACTGTTGCTGAGTATTGTTTTAGTGAAGTGGAACAAATGAAACTGATCAGAGGAAGTCAAAAAAAGAAAGGAGACACTCCCTGAAGCTGTTGACAAGAACCAGACAAAGCAGAAGCAATCACCCCAGTTCACATATTACACATAAAAATTCCAAAAGGGTTTTTTCCCCTTCAAAATCCATATTTGTCATGGTGGAATTACAGTGGTTTCCCCTGAACATACCATTTAGATATAGTAAATACATTGCTTGGCTATATCCTAGAATTACACAATTGGAAGAAACCTCAAAGTGCATCAAGTCCAGGAGTACAACACATGCATTTCTCTAGCTGTTGATGGGCTGCAGCACCCAGCATTCCATACCACTGGCTATGCCACTGAGAGCTGTTGGGAGTTGTAATCCAACCACATCTGGAGGACCACATAATTTCTAACCCTGATGTAGTGCAACATCTCTCCTGATGATGTTCCAAATCACCACAACATGCACTATATGGGATAAACTAAAACTGGGTCTTCAAACTTCAGAATCTGCTTACCTCTGTTATAGACAAACCACCATGTGAGCAGAATGCTGGACAAAGGCAAACACTTATTTTAATCCAGCATGGCTATTCTTATATTCTTAAGTACTGCAAAACACAAAACTTGTATGCATGAGGACATGGAGATTCTTTTGCAAGATCAGCAGTTTCCAACCAGTCTTTCACAAGAGTAAGGACTTTATCACACAGGGAAAAATGAGGGGTTTAAAGAATGATTATCCCATGAAAATCACACAAATCGTGATTAGCATTTTCACATGACGTTGCGATTAAATTGCCATTATCCCAGGAATAAACAGGCAATAAACAGCAATAAATCATTCAAGGAGAAATCCTGTGAATGATTTTTTGCTGTTTATTCCTGGGATAATGGTAATTTAATCGCGATGTGTGTGAAAATGTTAATTGTGATTGCATGATTTTAATGGGATAATAGCTGTTTAAATCCACCAATTTTCCTCGTGTGATAAAGTCCATAGTCACATGAGTCTGGAAACTCAGAGTACATAATGGAGGTGTCTTTCTGTTTGCATCTGATCTACCATTTGATATTCTAGCATCTACTGTCTCTGTACATTGAAGTTCAGTTTAATTGGCATTGTTGTTGTTTTTGTTGTGGTGTACCATCAAATCATTTCTGATGTAGGGGAACCCATCATGGGATTTTCTTGGCAAGATTTGTTTAGAAGTGGTTTGCCATTGCCTTCCCCTGAGGCTGAGGACATGTAACCTGATCTCTAGAGTCATAATCCAAGACTCAAACCACTATGCCACAGTGGCTCTTAATTAGTATTAGCATTGCTAATAACTATTAGCACTGGCAGAGGTATTATCTTTGAAGTTAATCCATTTTGCAGAATAACTCTTTCCCCTTTTAATTATTGGCATGGGCTTCTCTCATCCATGTAGCTACAAGGTGAGCAAAAGGAGGGCATTGCTTCCAAAAAAGAATTTTGCCCCTTTCCAAATGAATTTTTCCTTTAGTTCCCAAATTTCTAGCACTGCAGAGTGATACACTGAAACCCACTCACACCTAGAACTCTTATATCTGCTGTGTTTTCATTGCCTTGGTAAATCTGCCTGCCCCTTTTCTCTGGATACCTTAACTGTATTTCTGAATTGTCATCAGAAGTTTTAATTTACTGCAATGCTGTAAATTTTAGAGCGAATGAAAATTTCATTAGGGGACAGTGCCTTCCTTTTGTCTTCCCATAGCTCTCTTGAACTTAGGCATGGGACCCTATTGTTTCCAAAACCATGTATCCAGAGCAATACATAGTGTAAAGAAGGAAAACAAACAGGGTTTATATTCTTAATGTTTTAATAGAAGTTGTGCAAGTTGTTGGGGTTGGAAGCTGGCTGAATCATCAACTACTTAACCCTGTTCCTTTTTCTAGAAATCCAAATGGCCCTTACAAATTCTCTAGAAGAATGACTGGACTTGCGTCACCTTGGCCTATGTTTCGAGCAGACACTGGTGGAGACAGTTATAAGGAATTTACTGCTTCTTTGAAGAACCGGAAAGAGCTGAAGAAAACAGAATGTTCATTCTGGTCTGATTATATCAAAACACTCAAGGCTTCAACAAGTTGTAAGTATATGATTCTTTTTCTTCATGTATGTCTTTAGGACTATATGACCCAGGGGTTGGAAAACCTTTGACCCAGGGTTGAATCTCATGCCTAAAACATTCCCAATTTGTCAGGGAGAGTCCTTGTGTTCAAACTGCAAAAATAGTTTGCTCTCCATTAACTCAGCAGCAAGGAGAGGAAGGGACAGAATCTTGCCTTTTCCAATGGGCTGAAGCAAAAGCAAACTATTGCAGCTTCTCTTAGCTTGTGTGTTTTTCCTCCTTAATAACTTTTGTCATCTTATAGCAAATACATCTTGATCTCACTCTGGTGTTGCTTAGCCACACATGTCTTAGGCCTAGTACACACCACCAGGAAGCGGTGTCCTGGAGGCGATAGTAGGGCTCGGGACCATGCACCAACCGCACACTCCGAAGCCCTACTACGTGTGGGCGGCAGCCTGATGGCAGCATCCTGTCCACCTGGGTGCCGTCATCTTTACATAAGAGATGTGCAGTGTCTGCACATTGCTGCATGTCTGTTATGTCATCAGTGCACCAGTAGCGCACTTGTGACATAACCCGGGCACTGGAGGGACATCACACTGTTTGGTGGCTGTGGTGTCCCTCCGGAGTTAAAATGGGCTCCTGCACACCGCCATTTTCTGGTGGTCTTGGAAGGCAGCATACAATTCTTCAAAACAAATCAGATTCTCTATGAGTATTCTCTTCTGAATGCTGAGAACTGTGACTTGTATGCATGGAAGTTAAATAATTGTGCCTTTCAAAGAAAAATCTTAGAGAGTGTCATTGTTGCTTTTCTTTAAAAAGATTCCAAAGCTTTGAACCCCAAATGTTCTTCCTGGGCAGTATATTTTGATGAAGTTTGCTATGAGAATTTTGAAGCCAAGCTAAGAATACTGAAAACATCCATCTGTATCAAGACAGAATTGTTGCAGCACAATGTTTTGCTTAGACTTCACTGGTAACAAACACACAACTAATTGAATTAACATTAAGCGATTTACCATCTATCTGTAGCGGAAACTGTAGACAGGCTATTAAATAAGAATTAATCCACTGGAGTATTCCCAGACGGCTGTTTACCAGACTAAAGTGAGAAACTAATTGGTGGAGCATATTGGGTGGAAGCGGTTGCCTCAATAAGAAAGGATTATTTGCATAAACTTTCCCTGTATGACGCATTCTTATTTGTACTATGATTTCAGGCAGAAGAGAGCAGCCTGCCACAAGTGAGCCTAGGGATGAACTGGTTGAAGCCTCTTTTTCTAAAACTACTCAGACAAAGCTCCCAGAAGACAAGGTGGCCTACAGCAAATAAAACATAGCTTTTCCATCTGATTTTGGATTGCTTGGACAAAGTCAGGTTACTCTGCCCCTGAGTTGGTGAATCACCTTGTTGTATCATAATGGTGTGTCTGTACTAGATTACTTTAATATCAAATATGGTTGCTGTCATGTGAGACAGGTGAAGTCCAAAATGACATGACACTATCCAGTGGATCAAATATGTTGAATATCAGTGCATCAGATTGTACATTCATCATTCAATAAAACCTCAAAACAATTCTGAAATGGCTCTGTTTCTTAAAATACTCAAGACAGCATGCCTGTTAATTGCATGTATAATATCTAGTTGTGACTGTCACTGACTTAGGAGCTTATCACACTGCTAAAAAAACCTGGTTTACCTCTCCCAAGATGAATTCCAATTCGGGAAGCAGCCAGGTTCTATTACACATAATTTGCCACCAAATCTGCCGGCTGAATACAGCCTGGATGAAGCCTGGGTCCCAGGAGCACTCAGCAAGCTGCTTTTCAAAGTCAGGCTGTGTTCGGCCAGAGGATTCGGTGGCAAATTACATGTGAAAGAACCCAGCTGCCTCCTGAATTAGAATTCAACTTGGAGAGGTAAGCTGGGGCTTTGTAGCAGTGCGATAAACTCCTTAATTTTGGATTAATTTCGGACCAGCTGTATCTTTACAATGGATGCGGAAAACATGTGGGATGTTGTTGGATGGCTCCTCCATCATCCTGCACTAGGGGTTGTAGGTGTCAAACAATATCCCCCTGTGATATAGGGTCCAACTGTTTTTTGAAAGTGAAGCTGAAGGCTTTCATGGCCAGCATCCATAGTTTTCAATGGGTTTTTCAGGCTGTGTGGCCACGTTCTAGAAAAATTTATTCCTGATGTTTCTGTTGCAACTGTGACTGGCATCTTCAAAGAGTTGTGACATGAAAGTACGTGAAGAATATATACTTGCAGGACCCTTGGTTTGTGGAGTGTGTGGAGTATATATTCAAAATATACAAAACAAAGAAATTTTTCCATTTGGAAATTAAGAGTAATCTTAGCTAAATGTTCTGGTTGCAGCTCAAGGTGAAGTGGATTACTCTTTTCCCCTTATCTAGATGGGGCTAAGGAACATTTAACTTAGCCTATTTTCCTATAAGTCAACAGGTGACTTGAGGGCACTTACACACATTTGCTTCTACCCAGAAGGCAGATGCAAAGCAGAATGGAGTGTGAGCCTTGGCATCACAACAACTGGCAGTCAAGGAGGAAGCTAAGTAAGTAAATGTGTAGATCCCTCATGAGAGTCTTTGCAAATTGCAACAACAGATCCATTATGCCTTGGAAACTGTAGCAAGCTGCTGGTCTATTAGCTTAGCTGAAAGTTACCATGTAGCCCTTTCATCTTAATCAGAGCTGAATACATCAAAACTGGAGAATTTGAACCCTACCTGGAGATGGCACATGAAACTTGGAGACTTAGGGTCAAGCCCTGAGACCTGGCAACCTCTGTGCTTGCAAGTTGGTTTGGAAACATGAGTATTTCCCCACACTTAGAACAGTGCCATTTTCATTCTTCCCTGCTGTCTCACATTTTTATTTTCCTAGATCAAAACTATGCAAGTACTCAGTCAATTAAAAAGAAAATGAAACAGAGCAAATGACATAGTAGAATCCCATATTTAAGTATTAAAGTATGAAATTACAGCTGCTGAATACCAGTGGCAGAGGTAGTTAGCATAACCTGTTAATTCTAGGGAAGATGAAAGATTCAAGAAGAAATTATTTACAATGTAGCTGGAAGGCATGTAGCAGTAGACAGAAGTGGAAAGTGCTTTCATTTACACACGAATACACACACACATTGTTTCTCTCAATTTGCTTCTGTGTATGTGTTGAGAGCCAGTGTGGTTTGAGCATTGGACTATAGCTCTAGAGACCAGGGTTCGATTCCCCGCTTGGCTGTGGAAACATAGTGGGATCCCTTGGGCAGGTCACACACTTTCAGCCCCAGAAAACCCTGTAGTAGGGTCTCTTTAGGGTCATCATAAGTCAGAAATGACTTGAAACCACATGACGACATTAACAAAAAATGTGTTGAAGATAAATTTAAAAGACATAAAAGCAAAAGAATACACAATGCAAGGTGAAAACTTTTACTGAACTATTACTTTCAGAATCTCCCAATCAGCATGGTTTTTCACCATGTTGGTGGTGAGGAATAATGGGAATAATGGGGTCACAGTCCAAAAAGTAACTTTCTATGCACTGGATATGTACAAAATGCTTTCTATTTTGCACAGCTTGCCCTAGCAGTCTCTCATTTCTCTATCTCCATGTTTTCCATTGTCAAATTTACCTTTATTTAAAAGTCAAGGTCATAGCTTGGAAAACTTACCTTTTATGGCCATGCTGAATGGAGGATTTCTTAGAGTTGTTGTTCATGAAGCAAAACAACAAAATACAACTTCTCAGGCAAGCTTTGATTCCAGCATCATAATTAAAATTAGTCAACAAAAAGCATTGATTGTCAAAATAAAGAGGATGAAATTTTATTGAAAGATTCCATGCTCTATTTGAGTCTAAGGCTATATCTATACTGCAGACTCAGTGCAGTTTGACACCACTTTGACTGCCATAATTCAATACTGTGGAATTCTGCGATCTGCAGTTTTGTGAGACATTTCGCCTTCTCCGTCAGAAAGCTCTTGTGCCACAACAAACTATACTGGGCCCTTGGTATATACTGGGGTTTGGTTCCAAGACCTGCTGTGGATATAAAAATCCGTGGATGCACAAGTCCCATTAAATATAATGGAGCAGTGAAATGGTGTCCCTTATATAAAATGGCAAAATCAAGGTTTGCTTATTGGAATTGATACATATTTTAAATATTTTCGAGCCGTAGATGCTTGAATCTGAGGATAAAAAACCCTTGGATATGGAGGGCCAACTGTACAAATCCCAGGATTCCATAGGATGGAGCCATGCCAGTTAAAGCCATGTCAAACTGCGTTAATTCAGCAGTGTGGCAGGCACTGTGGCAAGCCAGAACAGCCCAACTGGGTATCACCTCTCTTTTCGGGTGTCAACCAGTGTGAGATGTACCCTCTGCAGAGCAGTAGCCAAATGTGAAACGATGACCTCAGCACTGAGATCCAGTGTGGTCCTCCAGTGATTTCAGTGCTGCCATAATAAACTTGCATCTGCCACACTTCTTTGATTCTGTCTTCATCCCACAATGCAGGGAATGGTGATGGTGGGGAGAGTTTCAGAGACTGTTCATTAAGTCAAAGGAATTGGGATATGGCTCAGCATAGCTTAGTAGGTCCACATATAGGATTCAAGCCATTGATTGTGCTATTTGGCCCTTACACTGAATGGCAATGTTGCACAACTGATGGCACAATCAGATATACAACTGAATGTACATTTGCATCAACAGGTGCATTCACACCCACAGATGCACACCTGTATGTACACATACATTTGCATTCACACTGACAAGAATGGCATAACTCCACTTGAATAGCTCTGATGTGTGTGGGGGTGTTCTGCATTAGATAAAAACGTCCAGCCATTTCCATAGGGGGATTTACACACACACACACACACACACACACACACACACACACACGACACCAACAGGAATCTGGTCCATATCATGGGATAACTGCATTACTGGTTGGAATTCATAATCGCCCTTATGAATGTGCAACCAGAGTTCATAACTGATTTGTATTCATGATCTCTATGTATTCAATAGTGCAGGGAATATGTAGGGCTTCTAAAAATCTACCAGTCTTGACATACCAGGCATTCCCACCCCCTTTGAATGATAGGAATCTGTTCTTCATTTGATTGGGACATGGCATACTGACCTCTCCACCTTGCGTCCACAAGCAATCTCTTGTGTAAAGAGGAATTGCAACAGTGATACACTTCCAACCATCGCACCAGAGATCACTCACAGGAGGGGATGGTGGAAACATCAGTCTGCTGTGTCCTGACTGACAAAAGAACAAACCTTCATGGCTCACAGTGGCTGATGCCTAGCAAGTCATGGCTGGAGGAGGTCAGGCTGGGAAACACTAATAGCTACACAACTAACATAGTTATGTAACTAATAAATGCATGTAGAATTCCAGAGATAGTCAGGTGCAAGAACACTGTAGTCCAGCCACAGTAGAGCAAAAAAGATGTCCATTCTCATGGGCAGCCTATGCAAATAGCCCCCTTCCCACACTCCTATTCCTGCAATCTGGGGAATACTGTAATCCATACACAGTTTCACTACTGAATCTATTGTTTTGTGCCATTAAAAGGAGGAAAGAAAGGGGACAGAAAAAATGGAATGTGGCAGCACCTTTAAGACTAATTGTATTATTATTATTATTATTATTATTATTATTATTATTATTATTATTATTATT
>NC_056525.1:239462149-239582945 GCF_019175285.1 Sceloporus undulatus
TCAGCATGAGCTTTTGTGGTTATAAACCCATTCCTTCAGATACAATACAGAGTTATAGTAAAGCCTCAAGTTTTAAAGCCTATTTCTACAATGGACGTTGAATAGAACATAACACAATCCAGAAATATGCAAATCATGTCCCTTACCCCAATTTTTCAAAGGACTGGGTGAAATGATATAAGCCTTTCAGATCTTTACAGCAGTCAGTCGGTGCTGATGTGTAAAAACAATAAATCTGTTTACCAAAAGTCAGTTCCTCTGGGTTCAAAATTCTCTAGAAAAATTTCCTTTTGTTGTAAGTGCAGTAGAAAACATCCTTGTATTAATATATGCAGTGTATCATGATGTTGTTGTTACTGTGTGCCTTCAAGTCATTTCCAACTTATGATGGCCCTAAGGCAAACCAATATTGGAGGGTTTTTTTTGGCAATACAGTTGGTCTTCTATAGCCACATATTATTTTTCTATGGATTCAAGCCCCCACGGCTTGAAAATATTGGGAAAAAACATGGATTTGAAAAAGCAAACCTTTAATTTTCCATTTTATATAAGGAAACCATTTTACTATCCATTGTATATATTGGGACTTGAACATCCACAAATTTTAGTAGCCACATGGAATCCTGGAACCAAATCCCAGTAGAAACCAAGAGCCCACTGTACTTGTTCAGAAGAGATTCACCATTGCCTTCCCTTGAGGTTGAGAGCATGTGACTTGCCCAAAGTAACCCAGTGGGTTTCATCATTGAGCTGGGAATCGAATCCTGGTCTCGAGAGTTGTAGTTCAACACTCAAACTACTATGCCATGCTGTCTCCATGAAATATACTACTTACTTAATACAGTTACATATACTTAAACTGACAACCATGGAGAAATACATACTCAGATTCCACTTGACCAAAATTTAAGGAGCAACAACAAAATCCCTGGCAGCACAGCGATGACAGAAGTAGACATATTTCATCCATGTGAAATTGTGTCACAAGAAAGTGTGTGTGTGTGTGTGTGTGAGAGAGAGAGAGAGAGAGAGAGAGCTGAACCCTGCTACTCCAGCCTCCAGCACACAGCTTCAATAAATCTGTTTGTGGAAGCCAGCTCTGGTGGGATCAAAGGAGTCCATGTTGTTGTGAATGGTTTCAACTCTGAAAAGAACCGCCTGTTTGTCTCCTTTTAAGAACATTTGAGACATTCTTCAAACTATGGCTCATCTGAGTGGAATTATGACCACAGTAACCCAGAAAAATAATTGTGGTTTTCACTTGTCTTATTTTGTTTTTTGTCTAAATATTGCTTGTTATTTTGCAGGAAACTGGAGCTGTCTCGACCATTATTTGCTGTAAAGTCAACTTGGACTTATAATGACCCTATCAATGAGAGATTTCTAAGGTTCCTGCTCAGGTCCTGCAGACCCAGACTTCTGGCTTCCTTGATGGAAACCATCCACCAAAAGTGTGGTCTTTCTCTTTTCTTATTGCTTCCACTTTACTGTTGTCTCAGTAACAAAAAATAACAGAATGTTTTAAAAATAACAGCCTCCCTTGATCCAGCTACAGGGCCTAAGTACCTTAAAAAGCATCAGATCCCATGTGATTTTGGATGCTAAGCAGGGTCAGCCCTGGTTAAGGGTTGGATGGGAGACCACCCACAAATACCAGATGTTGTAACCTATATTTCAGAGGATAGAGCTGACAAAAAAACCTCTGAATATTCCCAGCCTAAGAAATCCCTATAAACTTCAGGGATACACTACAAGTCAGCAGGTGACTTGAAGGTGCAGACACACACATTGCTAGATTCACAGACTGTTTTTCATACCTGAAAAACAGATCTTCTAAGGATCTTCTTTTACTGTCTAGATACTGTGAGTGAAATACATTAGCAGGAAAAGTAGGTGTGGTGGTTATCCTGAATCTTAACTGAATCTTAACCTGGACCCTCAAATCTAGCAGGGATCTGGATCTGGACTCAGGAGGTTGAGGACATAGTAGTGTCAGTGGAGAGACACCGTGGAATGTTCGAGAGACAGCACCCAGCCCAAAATAATGGACACACCAAAACCCAAATTACGGCACTCTGGCGGAACGTACACTGCACAAATAATGCAGTTTGACCCCACTTTAACTGCCATGGCTCAATGCTATGGAATTCTGGGATTCGCAGCTGTGAGCAATATTTAGCCTTTAGTATCCAAGAGCTCTAATGCCAAAGCAAACTGCAGTTCCCAGAATTCCATAGCACTGAGCCATGGCAGTTAAAGCGGTGTCAAATTGCATTATTTCTGCAGTGCAGATGCAGCCTTAGCTTCTAAAATAAGCCAAAATCAAGTGTGTTCAAGATGGTGTGATGGCACAGTGGGAAGAACTACAGTGTGTTTGCCTGTCATGTAGCTCCTGGATGAAGAGGGCTAAAATTATCCAGCTGTTCCTGCTGCCTCAAGAAATCAAATGTCTGACCCAATGTCACCTGTTCAGAAATGAAGATGAAGAAGAGCAGATTCCAGCCAAAGCTTAAAAAGTTACTTTAATAACAGCTTGGGCAATTTTCTGAGGATAGAAAGGAGTGCATTCAACTTGATGTTTGTTACATAACTGAGTGTTTGAATTCCAAATTAACATATAAAATACTGAATATGCGAGAAAGTAAAACAGACAGTTTTGTCCATCTTAGACTCTAGAATAACCTCGTTTATTCAGGTTGTACATAATAATTCCTGTCTCATTCACAAAAGAAGAAGGTGCAGTAAGTTATTGAAAATAATGGAACATCATGTGTTCTCCCAAATAAGTCAATATTCCACGTAAAAGTCTTTTTGAGTTGCTAAATTGTAAGCTAAAAAAGGAATAAAAGCTGGCAATGATTCAGTTATGCTACAGTTGCAACTCTTTTGCTCAACATTGTTGAAATTCTCTGAATCCAATTTGCACTTTGCTTCTCTGTTGGATACCAAGAATTTGAGTTTTCTCCATGTGCAGCAATTTGGGCAACTTATAAACAATTTTTCTTAATTTGTGCATTGATCTGCACATTTTGCTTAATTTAGGCAATGTTTTCCTATTGACAAACGTATCTGTTTTCTCTGTGTTTTACCCATCCACTTTTTAAAAATATGCATTTTGTGTGTGTGTGTGTGTGTGTGTGTGTGTGTGTTGACATGTCACACAAATACAACTGCTCCACATGAAGTTCATATTTTCAACCAGGTAAGGAGATGTGAACTTAAACTGAGACGTTGAGACCAACACAAATTTCTTTCACCAAGTTGCAACCAAACCAGAAACCTGAAGGCTTTGTGGAATAGAAAATCAATAGTACCAACAGGAATGGGGCCAAGGTAGGGTTGCCATCCCGGGGGACCTCAAAACTGGGAAAAATGTAGGACAAGCTTAAAATGTAGGACATTTTTAAAAAAATCCTGGCCAGAATTAACCAAAAAAAAAGGTCCTACATTTTTAAACCTCTCCAAGCCTTGCTGGGCTCCCAAGCCCCAGCGAGCCTTGGAGGACTCTAGGCCCCCGCTGGGGCCTGGGAGACTCGTAGGCAAGAGGTGCACCAGTTAAGAACTGCATTAAGCAGGCTGCTGCACACTGCTTTCACTCTCACACTCCATCCTATGGAATCTGGGATCTGTAGTTTGTTGTGGTGCCAGGCTGGGCTTGAAATCTCAGGCATAAGAGAGGCAAAGGCTGGGCTGCATCTACACTGGAGAAATCATCAGGTTGAGACCACTTTAACTGTCTCGGCTGAATGCTATGGAATTCTGGAATGGTGGTCTGTTCCAGCACCACAGCAGAATGGCAGTTAAACCCCGTGAAAGCTATCTGACCAAGGTGACCAATGCCCTCACCCCAAACAATGTAGGGCACCCAAGCAAAAAAATGTAGGACTGGCCAAAAAAAAGCTAAAAACACCCATGTAATTATAAATCCATGCTTCTTAGCCATGATCCAAATGGAGGACATGTCCTGGAAAGGAGGAGGATGCCTGGTCACCTTGTCTCTGGTCCAAATACACTGTAGAAATAAACAAGGCGGGCTGAAATGCCCAGAGTTCCTCACCAAAGCTCATCCCCTGAGAAATAATCCAGTTTGAGAGTGACTTAACTGTCCTGGGTTGTGCTGGGGAATGCTGGGAATTGTAGTACACTGTGGCCCCAGGGCTATCCTGACCGGGAGTCCCATAACTCTCCAAACTTAGTTGAACTGCAGTGCCCAGAATTCTTCCCCAGGTGCATCCACACGAGGAAATGGTCCAGTTTGAGACTCCTCAGTGCTGGGGAATCCGGGAATTGTAGTTTTTGTGGCACCAGAGCTCTCTGACAGAGAAGGCCAAATGCCTCAGACACCAGAATTCCAGAGCATTGAGCTTTGGCAGTTAAAGGGGTCTCAAAGTGCAGAGAGGGGGGGGGAGAGAAAAGCCTGGGAGTGTGAATGAGCTTGCGGGGGCTGCTCGAGAGGAGGAGGAGAGGAGAGGGAGGGAGGGAGGAGGGGCCAAGGGAAGTGCCAGACCATCCGGAGCAGCCTCCTCTCTTCCACCGCCTGCCCTCGGCAACGCCTCCCTGTGGACTATTCAGCCTCCTTTTGTCAAAAGGCTCTGGTGCCACAAGAAACTACACTTCCCAGAATCCTATAGCACTGAGCCATGGATGTTTAAGGGGGGAGTCAAACTATTTCGCAGCCTTTGCTACCGCAAAGCCCTTCCTATTTACAAGCAAGGCAAAAGCTCTTCCTTTACCAAGCCATTGAAAACCAACCAAGCGAGGGCTGATTGCTTCTTTCCCATGGTCAGCTTTGGGAGAAATTTGCATATTACAATTAAGGGGTTTAGGGCCTCAAAAACGATCCTGTGATAAAGAATTACAAGAATACTGACGCGGTTTACATTTAAAAGATGAGGCAATTAAACTCCCAGGAACATGAACGATTTATGGCCTTTTTTTTTTTTCTCACTAACTGGAAAGTAAGGCTTCCTGAGGGTAAATATACCAAGTGGGCTCATGTATATAATAGCTCTGAGTGGCAGATGTTTTAAAGAGCTGCTCTCGGCTACCGCCAGTGCGCCAGGTGGAGAGTTGGCGCACAGCCGCGCATAGGACGACGGGGAGGAGGCAGGGGAAGCCCGAACCGGGGGCTAGGGGCAACCGTCCGGGACCGGGAGGGGCCCCCCAAAGCAGTTGGTCACGGGGGCCACCGGGTTATGGCATCCCTAACCAAGGCATGGTGGCCTCTTATGCCTTAATTTTGCAGGCTCAAAAATCTGGGAGAAGCAGAGTACTAGTCATTTGAAATGCAATGCTGGAGGAGACTTCTGCAGTTACCCTGGCCTCCAAAAAAGACAATAAAAGGTGCAGGAGCAAATGAATACGGACTCTCCTAGAAGCCAAGATGGCTAAACTGAGGTCTCTCACTCATGGGAAGCTGTCCAAGGATCTTTTTTTCTAGTCTTCTTTTGGAACCCAAGTTCTGTGACTCTCTAAACCTGCACAGTTTCCACTGAACAAATTCATCTTTGTAAAGGAGCTGACATGTGGTCTGACAATCATCACAAAACCTATCTGAAGTGGTGATCAATGTGCAGCTGTCTCTTAAAGAATTCCTCTCTCTCCACACACCTCTCCATTATGAGTGCTGAAACTGCCAGGGGAGCTTAAAACTTCCCAGATTTCTGTCCAGCAATTGGTGACTCACAGCTTTTAAATGAAGACCCGGCCATGAGTCTTGCCCTCACTTGTTTTATTCCCCCCCTCTCCTTTGCATAAAAATCCAGACATCTCAGTGTCTGAAAAGCTGGGAGTGACTCATTACAGTCATTCTGCACAAATGCCTTGCCATCAAGGAGAAACATGAGATGATAAAATAAGCGAGGAGGGAAACCAAAACGAAGAGAAACTCTAAGATGAAAGGGGCTCTGTTCATTGCATTGAACTGAATGGGGTTTAAAAGTCCTCCAGTTTGGCTGGATCATGCCATCATGGAAGTGGTGTGTAGCAGCTCCGCAACCTGGTATTTCCAAACTGTTGGACTACACTCCCCTCATTCCCTGGAATGATGAGAAGGCACTAGCTCAGAGAAGGTTGCAAAATGCAGCTCTTGGGTCACATTGCCCTCCAGTCGTCTATCTGCCCCAAACCCTTCAGCTGTCCCCCCTTTTTGACCAAAAGAGATTGCCTTTCCTGGAGTTGTCTAGGAGCAACAACACACACCATTTAAACGCTTATAGGTATCCCTCTTGCGGCTAAGCATGACAAAATATCAATTATTCAATCTGCCAGAAATAAACTTGTAGCCAGGGTGACCAGATGCCCTAACTGTAAAGGAGGACAATGCATTACAAAAGTGGGACATTCAAGACAAATGCTGGACATTACAAATAAAAGCAAAAATGCTCATATAATGTAAATCATTCTTTGTAGACATGCTCAATCGGGGGGTTATTTTGAAACTCTCCTGCCAGAAGGTTGAAATGTAGGACTTGTCCGGGAAAGGAAGACATCTGACACCCCGCTGGAAGCCAATGATCCATCTTGTTGCTGCATGAAATCATGCCAAATTTTGGCATAAATTTTATAGTGAAGGCATTATTATTACAGCTTCCACAGTAGACCCCAGGAATTCAGGCAACTGGACTGGGTCCATATCAACATGCCAGTTAGAAGAAAAAATGAGTGGGAGGAAAGAGAAAACCATAAATGCACCCAAAGATCCTTGAAGGAAGGTGATATTTTAATATTGAATGAGCAAACAAACTCCATCTAATGTGGAGCTTAGTAACATTGGTGTTTGTCCAGCGAGATGTTGGCTGCTATGTTTTGCATTTTATCACACATAAATTCCTGTATGTATGAACAAATCTGCCAAGAAAACTCCATGATAGGTTGCCTTTGGTGGTCATAAGTTGAAATGACTGGAGACACACAACAATGTGGTTGTATTTTTCTGGCCATGGGGTAACATTCATGTTCAGTTCACAGTTGTGTAAGCATGTTCTATTCTTGGTTGGTGTGTAGCTACTTCTCAGTGTCTTCTATGCCGCCACTTCATTCCTATGCACTTGGTTGCATGATGTGGTGTTCACTGAAGGGTGGTTTAGCACAACCACCACTTAACTACAAGCAGTAGATTACCCAGAGGTAGGCAACCTTTTTGAGCTGGGGGCCGGGTTGCTGTCCCTCAGACAACTGGGGGGCCGAAGCCAAAAAATAAATAATTAAATATTTTTTAAAAAAAATTAAATACAAAATAAACCAGGACAATTAGGACAAATTTTCAAATGGAAGACACTTAAAAAAAAAGAGGACACGTGAAAAATTTGCAGATTTTTAAAAAAATGTTTAATATAAATGCATGTTTCTGCAGCTTCTATAGACAATTGCCCCCCAAGGCCCGGCGGCAAGCGCGGCAGACCAGGCTGGGGCCGGTCCCAAGGCCTCTCGGGCCGCATCTGGCCCCGCGGCCGCAGGGTGCCTACCCTTGATTACACAATGTAGGATCTTGCTCATCTTGCATTTAGTCGTTTACGCTACTGAAATGGCTACAGAGATGGTTTTGTGGTGTTCCTTTGACATGAAAATTTTTTTTTTGAACTGAACTGAAGATGTTTCGTGCTGTTCTTTTACTTTCTCACATTACTATTCATTTGGCCAAGAAAGTATACCAGAAGGACAGGGTAAAAATCAGACTGGCAGAATAATTTTGGACACGAGAAATGCTGTGGAGTTCCAGGTTTCCAGGTTACACATAACACACTGGAACATAAAAAAGAAAAGAAAAGAAAACAACACCAGTAAAACTTTAAAGATTTTTGGCTTGCTACTGGTGGTACAGAATAAATCTTTGCATTCTGTCACACAGTATAAGTGGACGCCAAGTGAAGGGAAAGCTACTGTTTGCCCAAGGCTGGCCCTACCAATAGGCAAAGTGAAGCAGATGCCTCAGAGAAAGGGAAGCAAAAAATCCTCTCAGTTTTCCTCTTATTTCCAAATATCTTCCTGTTTTGGAAGCATAGCATACAGACATTACCACATGGAGAAAATCAGGGGGTAAATAGCATTTTCCAGGTACAGTCGTGCAATCATGGCTAAGATTTTCACACAACATCGCGATTAGAGAGGACTATCCCAGGAATAACCAGAATGTTCCAGCAACAAATCATTCACAGGGAATCATGCAACTATCCCTGGACAATGCCTGTTTAAACCCCAGCACCCCCAAACATAAAAAGCCATTTTATACTAGTTCAGAGCATTGCACTCAGTGGTTAGATAATTGAAACTTCAGCACCGAGTCACTTGCCTTGGGTATGTGGGCTGTCCAAAACGTTTGGAGGATCAAATGTTGAAAGCCATTGGTCTTCATCATGAGAGTGGCTCTCCACAGTTTGCAAATACTGGTGCCAAGATGCAACACCTACTTGGCTGGAAGCGGAGGAAAGAAAGAAGAAATCTCATTCTTTGAGATTTTTAAACAGAGGCTGATGGCCATCTTGGGAGTGCTTTTAGTTTCATTTAGTTTCTGAAATGAAAACATTTACCTCCCCCTTACTCTCTAACGATTAGTTACAATATTAGTTGTTCTGTGTACCCTCAAGTGTTTCTCACCTTAAGGCAACTTATGGTGGCTTAGTGGTTAAGAGACCAGGTCTGATGATCAAAAGATAGGAAGGTTGGCAGTTCAAGGCCCAGTGTTGCATGATGGGTGAGCTCCTGTCACTAGTTCCAGCTTTTGCCAACCTAGCAGTTTGAAAGCATGCAAATGCAAACAGATAGACAGGTATCACTTCTCAGTAGGAAAGTAACAGTGTTCAGTGCAGTGATGTCAGCTACATGACCACCAGAGCAGTCCTAGACAAAGCTGGCTCTTTGGCTTAGAGACGGAGATGAGCACCACCCCTACAACATTATGAGTAGACATTCATGTCAAGGGATTGCCTTTACCTTTTTAGGTGAATCTATCATAGGGATTTCTCGGGGCTGGGAGAGTGTGACTTACCCAAGACACCCAGTGGGTTTCCATGGCTGACAGGGAATCAAACCCCAATCTCCAGGTCCTGCCCCTACGTTCAAGCTGCTCGCCGTATTGGGTCTGAGTTACAATATTTAGCTATTAAACAATGGCACTTCCCATAAATTACTGAGTGAAGCATGGTGGACAATACTCATGCATTAATGAAAAATGATTGAAAAAGGGCCTGTGAACATAGAATCATAGAATCAAAGAATCAAGAATCGTAGAGTTGGAAGAGACCAGAGGGCCATCCAGTCCAACCCCCTGCCATGCAGGAAATCCAAATCAAAGCACCCGACGATGGCCATCCAGCCTCTGTTTAAAGACCCCAAGGAAGGAGACTCTATCACCCTCCGAGGGAGGCATTCCACTGCAAACACCTTACTGTCAGGAAGTTCCTCCCAATGTTGAGGTGGGATCTCTTTTCCGTAGCTTGCATCCACTGTTCCGGGTTCGTTCTCTGGAGCAGCAGAAAATAAGCTTGCTCCCTCCTCAACATGACATCCCTTCAAATATTTAAACAGGGCTATCATATCACCTCTTAACCTTCTTTTCTCCAGGCTAAATATCCCCAGCCCCCCCTAAGTCGTTCCTCATAGGACATGGTTTCCAGACCCTTCACACATTTTTGTCACCCTCCTTGGACACGCTCCAGTTTTCCCACATCCTTTTTAAATGTGGTGCCCAGAACTGGACACATATTCCAGGTGGGGCCGACCAAAGCAGAATATAGAGCACATTACTTCCTGATCTAGACACTATACTTTTATTGATGCACCCTAAAATTGCAATGGCCTTTTGCCTGCTGCATCACACTGTTCATCATGTTCACTTGTGGTCTACTTGGACTCCTAGATCCCTTTCACACATAGTTTCATTCAGCCAGGTGTCCCAATCCTATATTGTGCATTTTATTTTCCGCCCAAATAGATAATTGGTGGCCCTTTTAAATCAGGTACAAATATGGTCAGCTTTTCCCTGAGCGCTGGAGACTCAGCTAGGAAAATAGATTCTTTGCATCTTTGAAAGACATATATTACAAGCATGGCACTAGGAGGAAAAATACCAACTAATCTTTACTTGGTATAGAGTAATTAGATCCCCAAATAATACTGAGAGGCCTATGCTGGATTAGCTTCAACCTTTTGTTGCAATATCTTTCAATTGTTTTTCTGACATGGTGACCTAAAGGCTTTCTTGGCAAGATTTGTTCAGGGGGGCTTGACCTTTTGCCTGCCTGTGAGGCTGAGAGAGTGTGACTTCCCAGTGGGTTCTATGGCTACACAGGTATTTGAACCTGGGTCTCCCAGTGTCCTAATCTAACACTCAACCACACTGGCTAACCTTGTACTTAGTAATAATACATATTCCTCTTTGCATAGCCATCCAAATTATCACTAGTGGTTGTGAACTGCACATCTTTATTTACACAGTGTGCCTCCTTTTTATATTTACTAATCGTCCACCATTCAGTTTCTTGGGATGCAGAATATTTTGTTGAGACCCCATGCTTGTCTTGGACTCAGAAGGTGCCAGATTCACTCTTCAGAATAAAAGAAACTCACATATCAAAAGAGGCCCTTGCTGAGAGTTTGAACCACTGATGCCACCTGTGCCGAGTTAAACAGTCCAACAGGCTGACTGTACAATGCAATATATCCAGCAGGACTGTCCCTGTTTCTTTGTCTATTTCCCCCTTTCTGCAATGTGCTAGGTTGGGGCACAGAAATTGGATCACGCTCATAACAAATCAGGTGTGAGTGCCAACAGTCCTGTAGCCAAATCCTAAAACAGGCCACTGAGAAACAAGAAGAATGCAACAGCAGTTTGAGAAAACAGTACGGCTAAGTTGTAGATTTGTATGAAGGCCACTCAATACAGTCTAAAATGCTCAGGATCTGATAGAAAACAGAGGGCTCTATGAAGTGGGGTAGCTTGCTTGAGAAGCACTGTAAATTTTACTTGATTGGTCTACAGCTTCCCAAATCCCCTGGCCAGTCCTGACAACCCTATAACACCTGTGTAGCTTTGGGAGTGGGATCAGTGCCATGGTGATGGCTGATAGGGGAAAGAAGAGCATGGACATTATTTTCAGGTGCATGTTTTGTCACGTGTTTTTTGAACACAATCTGTTTCAGTATTTGTAGCAGACTCCTGGTGATGATTCATTTAATTTATTTTATATGCAAAATGAAAAAGACACAGAAAATGGAGGTTCAAGTTGTTTTAGGCTGCATCTACACTGCAGAATTATTGCAGGTTATCACCACTTTAATAGCCATGGCTCAGCGCTAGAAATTAGGAACCGTTTTGTGAGATATTTATCTCTCAGATTGTTCTGGTGCCACAATAAACTACAAATCTCAGGATTCCAAGATGGAGCCATGACAGTTTAATATGATGTCAAACTGCATCAGTTCTGCAGTGCGGAAGCAGACTACTTCAGGACAGTCACCATGCAGTTGAATCAACAAGGAGGACTGCTGAGAGGAGCAGCCCGCTAAATGCTATAATGCCATGTAATTTGCACTTGTTCAATATTTGCAGATGTAATTAGCCATGCCCCCTTGTGCACTGGAAATTGAATACATTGGAAGAAATGTGTAAATGATGCTGCGGGCACAGTACAAGGTGTTGGTCATTACCTTTAAAGCCCTACATGGCTTGTGTCCGGGTTACTTAGGGAATGCATCTCCCTATACGATCCGCCCCGCATTCTTAGAACAAGTGGGAAGAATTGTTGGAGATACCAGCATCCAAACAGTTTCTACTTCCCAAAGGCATTCAGTATAGCTCCCCTAGACTTTGGAATGGACTCCCAGAGGAGACCCGCCTGTTAATCCTTAGAAACCTTCAAGAAGGCGGTAAAGACAGAGCTCTTTCACCGCGCTTATCCTCCTGACCTCCTATGAAGACCACAGCATGGAACGAGACCAGCGCCCCTGTGATGTTGTTAATGTTTTCAGGTTTTTATGTTTTTTATGTTCTTATGCTTTTATTCTTTTAACTGTGGTTTTAATGGTGCAGTAACTAATCTGCAATATTGAATTGTAATTTTAACCATGTTTGTGATCCCGCTCAATCCATTGGGAGAGGTGGGAAGATAGAAATAAAAATAATTATTATATTATTATTATTATTATTATATTACATGACATATACAAAACGTACCGTTCCAGTGTTTTCAGTATGGATTGTTTTGACGAATGCATAGAAAATACATATTAATTTCTTGCTGGTTGGAAAGAGGAAGAAGAGCAGAGAGGTACCCAGCCTAGCAGGAAGGCAATTGCACAGCTGAGAGCAGCCACCAAGAAGGCCCTTTCTCATGTCTGCACCAACTGTGCCTATGAGGGTGGTGGTATTCAATGAAGCTCTCCCCCAAAGATCCCAAACTCAGGCAGACTCACAGGAGGAGCTTTGGATAGTCCGAGGTAGGCAACCTTTTGAGCTGGGGGCCGGGTTGCTGTCCCTCAGACAACTGGGGGCCGAAGCCAAAAAATAAATATTAAATATTTTTTTAAAAAAATATACATAAATAAACCAGGACAAATGTAGGACAAAATTTTCAAATGGAAGACACTTTTTTTTAAAAAAAAAAGGAGGACACGTGAAAAAATTTGCAGATTTTAAAAAAATGTTATATAAATGCATGTTTCTGCAGCTTCATAGACAATTGCCCCCCAAAGGCCCCGGCGGCATCGGCGGCAGGACCAGGCTGGGGCCGGTCCCAAGGCCTCGCTGGGCCGCATCCGGCCCGGTGGGCCGCAGGTTGCCTACCCTTGGGATAGTCTAAACCCAAGTTATATTGGGCTTTATCACTCATAACCAACACTTTGGACTGTGTCCCAAAATGAACTAGTAGTCAGTGAAGCTGCCTTAGCAATGAATTTCTGTCCTGTAGAAAGCAGAATATAATAGGAAAATACATAACATCAGTCAGGAAATCATCTGTGATATGTTGACAGTGTTGCTGTTGTTGACTACTTTCTAGTCGTTTCCAACTTGTGGCAACCCTAAGATGAACCTATTATGAGGTTTTCTTGGCAAATTTTGTTCAGAGGAGGTTTGTCATTATTTTCCCCTGAGGCTGAGAGCATAGGACATCCCAAGATCAGTTTCTTGGCTGAGCAGGGAATGAACCCAGGTCCCCAGAGTCATAGTCCAATACTCAAACCACCATGCCACTCTGGCTCTCTAGCAATTATATCATTTGTACCCTATGAATCTTACTAAACACAATCATCCTCCCTCTGCTCTTGCAAGGACCACCTCACCCTAAATAGCCTTATATGCATCCTTTCCCTTCTTTCTGTTTTTAATGATCAAGGAAGGGAGAGAAATGAAAACACTCTGTAATTATGCTGGGGTTCAGTGGTGTGAAGGAAGAATGTAAATATAGCTTTGTGGGTTGCCTTAAAATGTCACAGAGCTAGCATAAAAGAACACATCTGCTTCTTGAAAACCACTTTGTTTGGATCCTGTATTTTCAGAATATTGAATCCAAATGACCAATTCTGCTTAAAAACTTTCTGGCTCTCTAATTCATGCATTTAAAAAAAAATAATAAAACTTTTAATTTTCAAAGGCAGAAGAATATCAGTCAGAACCTGACTTTTTTCACAGCGGTCAAGTCCAGCAGGATATCAAGTTCTGTAAACCAAGCTTCAATAGTTAAAACTCAGAAAACTTTTCTTAAGAAACTATAGATAAAGTCCAGCGACATTCATTGTCAGAACTGACCAGCAAGTTTTAAATGTCTTAATTAAACTCTGCACAGTTTCAAACTCCAGTCTGGACTAACTCTTTTTTTTATTTATTTACAATTAATAAACACACTTTCCTCTATCATTCCCTTACTATTTCTTCCATGTTATTGCAGGGAGATTCCTTTTTACTGAAACAATCATGAACAGACTTTACTCATGATTCCCTCCTTCCAGTTGTTACCTCTGCACCTGTGTCTCAGATCACCATGTCATTGCAGTAGGCTTTTCTACTATATAAGCCATCACACCAACTATTTAATATTTTATGGTAGGCAAGATGCATATGCAACTCCAGGCAACTCAGACAGCCAGTTTGCCAAGTTGGAAGCTTCAAGCTGTAACCTGCCGGTGAAAGATATAAGAAGGAAATGAATTAGAAGCTAAGTTTTGAGAGATGCTGGTCGTTATAAGTGTAGATTCTGATTGTGATGTAAAAATTCCAAGATAATTGATCTTTTAATGATGTGTGATGGAACTGCTCCTACATATACTGATTTTTGTAAATTTACTGTTTTGCAGTTTAAATCATTTTTTAAATAAAGTAATAAAATGGAAAGTACTAGGATGCAAATGTTGGCAGACAAAAAACAACAACAACAAGGATGTTAATAAAAGAAAAGAAATGCCTTTTGAAAAATAGCAATTGCTTAACTTCTCAGAGCCACGTGGCAGCAGATTTCTTTGACAATATTGTTCTGGGCAGGTTCCCAAGAGATACTTCACTCTGTCATGGCACATAAAAAACACAGAGACCTGTTCGTAAATCAGAAAGGAGGCTGAGAGATTGTAAGCAGATGATTTATTGGCTGAAGCTGCTGGCCAGAATCCACAGTGCATATTTTAGGTGGGAGTTGTGGGGGGGGGGGGAGGCTAGATCAAATACTATTAAGTTGATTCTAGGCACCCACAAAGCAAACAAGTCACTCAAGACAACTAGTATGAATGGTTGATGTTGCTTTTAAGTCCCTCTCTTTCTAACATTTTCCTAAAAAGTGTTCCAGCATTTGGTTCTCTGAAGATCAGGTCATGATTGATTGAATGGAATTTAAGAGGAGGGAGTGAAGAAGGAACAAGCCAAGCCATGCTCTTTCCAAATGTTAGCATGCCTGAGTCTAAAATAATGAACAATTTCATCTGCCTGCCTAAGACCATCTCTAAAGCGCAGTGGCCGGACTCCTGTTTGTGTCTCATGTATACATATGTTGTATACATGAGATATGTATGTATTGATTCACAATCCTGAGAGCAATGGATCCACAGGTCACCCCTGGATTCCTTGGATCATAGGAAGCTGCTTTTTCCCAGAATAGATCACACTGGATGGATAGACAAGAAAGTGTTAGAGAATATCACGAATGTCTTTTTACAACCTACATTGAATGAACAGGACAATCTTCCAGGAGAGAGCAGGAAACAAACAAACAAACAAACAAACAAATATTGTTTATGTAAAATGCACACAAATGGATAAATGGATACAAACCTGAAATTAGAAATAGCAATAGCCAAAAAATGTTTTGCAGGGTATTTCAACCATCCTGGACATACATTCTCTGACTTATAGGTGCCAGTTCTCAAAGAAAGAGAGGAAAAAAGGAAGAAACCAAAATGAAAGGATTACTGGAAAGAGAAACAGCTTTGTGTACTGAAATATATTCACACCTTCAAATCCCTTTGCATACGTATGGACAATGATAATGGTTTCTTGGGATGCTATGTATGTACTGTATGTATCAAGTTGATCTCAAATGCAGCCATGTGTTTGCTCTTATAAGAATTACTCTCTCTATGCTTGCCATTATTTTACTTCCTTAGAAGTAAAGCTAGTGAGCAGTTGGTGAAGTTAAAATAATGATATGTCTCTTCGTGAACTCCTTGTCCCACTTTTTTGTCTAAATTTCTTGTATTCCATATTATCTCAGATCTAATCCTTGCACATTTACTGCATTCAAGTGCTTCCTGTTCCAGAAATGTGGGCTTTAAAATGTGGGAGTGAGAAAGGGGAGAAATGGGGTTGGTTTGAGACTTAGTCATGCTTGGAGTTGACCAAATGATACCAGTTGGACTCCAGTTAGTCATGAGTTGAGATAGAAAAGTAATTTGTATTAGCCAAGATCCTGGAAAGTGGAGGAAGCTGACGTGAAGAAAATGAACTCATTTGAAATGTGGCGCTGGATGAGAGTTCTACTAATACTGTGGACTCCTAAAAAGGCAAATAAAAGGAAGGCTCTTAAAGTCATGGGATTTCCACCACATCTGATAGTTCTGATGAGGAATCTCTAGGCTTTTGGTAGAACAGATTACTGTGAGACAGAATTGTTCCCAGTTAGCAAAGAGATCAGTCAAAGCTGCATTTTATCACCCTACTTGTCCAACTTGTATGCAGAAAATATCATAGAAAAAGTAGGCTTAGAGTCAGAAGAAAGAGGAGTGAAGATAGGAGGAAGAAATAGCAACAATCTAAGATATGCAGGTGACACCATACTAATAACAGAAAACTTCATAGGCTTGGAACAATTATTAAGGAAGGTCAAAGAAGAAAATGTAAAGGCTGAACATAAAACAAAAATAGTGATCACAGAGAGTCTTCATAAATTCAGCCTAGACAATGAGGAAATCAAAATAGCAGCACTCTCTAAATGTTTTACAATCTGTAAGACAATTTGAAGTCGAAAGCTTTCATGGCTGGTATCCATATTTTTTGTGGGTTTTGTGGCCACAGATGCTAGTGAAACATCAGGAAAACATTTTTCTAGAACACGGTCACATAGCCTGAAAAGCCCACAAAAAACTATGTAAGCCAATTGCCCCAACAAGCGGGGTACTCATTTTACTGACCTATGAAAGGCTGAGTAAACCTTGGAGCCCTGGGATCAAACTCACAACCTTGTGACTGCAGATGCCATTTAACCACTGCGCAATCAGGCCTCCTTTTAGTAATTAGTAAAATCATTCCCCTATCATGCATCAAACATTTATCATCATCATCGTCGTCGTCGTCGTCGTCATCATCATCATCTTTATTTTTACCTCACCTTTCTGTCAGGATCGAGGCGACTTACAATAAAAACCCATACAATACAAAACTAATCCCAATTATTCCCTCCCTCCCTTAAAACATCGTAAGTAACAATTAAACATTAAAATATCCATTAAAATAACCAGAGACAAGAAAATGGGGTTACAGAGTATTCAGTGTGATGGTCCATTCGAATGAGTAGCTGACTTAGCTATTCTTGAAAGGCCTGCTGGAAGAGATCTGTCTTGACAGCCTTTTTAAAGCTGTTCAGACTAGTAATATGATGGATCTCCTGCGGCAGGTCATTCCATAATCTGGGACACTGCAGCCAAAAGATAAGAAGAAGACTAGTGATGAAAGAACTAGACAAGATCCTCAAGAGGTGACGTCATGTGATAAGTATTGCCGAAGGTGCTATTATCCAGCTTTAATTCTAATTTGAAAGGCTTGTGTGAATGAAAAATTCTATTATCTCTTGTTTTCTCTTTGTTATAGTATCTGCTTGTTGGCTTTAGGGCTTAACCTTGCTATTTTCAGGTTTAACCTTGCAATCACATTTTCAACCTCAGTTTTTGATATCATAATTTCTGGCAGTTGTACTGATGACTCAAATATTGTCAGGTATTTTGTAATTTTAAAATGATTGGGATGCAGTGGCTTAGTGGTTAAGATGCCAATTCTGATGATTGGAAGGTTGGCAGTTCTAGGCCCAAGTGCTGCATGATGGGATGGTTCCTGTTACTAGTCCTAGCTTCTGCCAACCTAGCAGTTCAAAAGCATGCAAATGCAAGTAGATGAATAGGTACCACTTTGGTGGGAAGGTAGGAACGTTCAGTGCAGTCATGCTGGCCACATGAGCACCGAATTCATTTTCGGACAACATTGGCTCTTCAGCTTAGTAACAGAAATGAGCACCGCCCCTCTACTCAGTTATTGCTAGACATTCATGTCAAGGGACTACCTTTACCTTTAATTTTTAAATATTTTTAAAGAAAGCCTTGTGTGATAAAGTCCTTTGTCCCTGAAGATAAGGATAAAAAATGTGAAGACTTCTATCCCTGGTCTTAACCCATCAGAGGGTGCTTTTTTAACCAGATTTCTTGACAGATCTTCCTGGAAAGCTCTGCTCCTCCTGTCTCACCATTTGGATCTAGAGTGGGAATATAAGATTTCTGGTTAAAATCAATCTTTTGCCCAAGAATCATCAGGCTTTCTAACTGCTTACCATCCTTCACTCCTCACTGTTTTGTCTTTTGCATTATACTGTCCTTCTCCTCTGCTGAGACCTTAGTACTGCTTGATGATCAATTTGGATTCTACCTGGCATCCAGTACGATCTTTGTCTTGTTTTCCTGGCTTTCTGAGCTACACAATCAGAAGGAGAAGAAGAGTTTTTGACAAGCTGCTTGAAAATTAGCTTGATTATTTTTTCCCCAAATAGTTTCAAATAATGAAGGGTGTATGTGTGGGACAATGGCCAAGTTGAGAGGCTTAACTCAGCATTTCTAGGTTAGGACCAATTAAAAAGCTACACATGGACTCCTTTACAGAAATGAAAAACAGTCAAGTGATTATGACACGCCAGGAAAATAATTTGCCTTCAATACGTCACCATCATGTTGACATTTGAGCTTAGAGAAGTTGCTTTTTTTCAATGGCAGTAACCAGGCAGCTGGGGAGACCTCATGGGGTCCTGCCATAACTGCTTCTCTTAATGCATCCTAAAACTGAGAGAGTGGTACACAAACACATGTCATTTCCCAGAGCCCTAATCTACAGATCTTTGGAAACATTTTGGTTGGGACACTGCTTAGCAGAAAAGGCAAGGTTTGCAGGTTGCTTTCAGTCATTAAAAACAGTAAATATTAATTCCAAAAGTTATGAACTCCTATGTCCAGCTTGCAATCTCATAACTACTGAATGGGATGTCAATCATTGTTTGTTATGCCAAACAGCAACAATAAAAGAACAACAACAAGTCAAAGCAAAAAACCAGCAATCCCTATGAGTTGCTGACTAGAGTTGCAGTCTTCACTCTCTATGCAAGTGGACATTAGATGTTAGTAATCATATGTCCAGCATGATGTAGTGGGTTGAGCATTGGACTATGGCTCTGGAAACCAGGTTTTCAGTCCCAGCTCACTCACTGAAACTCATTGGGTGACCTTGGGCAAGTCATGCTCTCTCAGCCTCAGAGGATGGCAATGGCAAACCACTTCTAGAGAAATGTGACAAGAAAACCCCATGATAGGTTCACCTTAGGGTCTCCATAAGTTAGAAATGACCTGAAGCCACAACAAGAACAATCAAATATCCACTTGGATAGAGAGTTGCAGGCTGCAATTACCAACAAAAGAGTCCCTGAAGAAGCCCAATTGGTGAGAAAGCCAAAATGCACTGGGCTAAGTTTTTGACTTAATTTTTGCACAGCACATGGGCCTTTTTCCCTCTCATTCTTCTACTGTAAATATGTGCTTTCCAGTTTGGACTAAAAACCAGGATGTTACCTTCTTGCTGAACAGACCAGCTTGAAGCGCCAGCATGGGGGCGGTATGGGGGTGTGATGTTTGGATGACACATGCCCCGATGCTGCCCCCACGCCAGTGTGATGCTGTCTGCCTGCCTACACAGTGGGCAGCATCACAGTATTCCCTTGGCATGGAGTTCAGATGATGCACACCAAAAGGAGTGCTGGAAAGTGTCACCGTGGCAGCAAGGGCAGCTTTTTGCTGGATCTAAAAGGAGCAGTATTTTGCTGTTTCTTTTAGAGCCAGCAAAGTGCTGGATTGGGCCCATGGTGTTCGTTTGCTGCAGCCCCGATCTGGTGCTGACAGAGATGGCAGAATGGCTCTCTATCAGGGTGGTCTGTCTTACCCCTGAGTCTCCTTTTTTCCCACACAGCCAGCAGCTGCACCAAACATGAAAAGGCTATTGAAGAGAGGAGGTGGGGTATTAAAAATTATCCCCACCAGGTGTCGAATATACTAAGTACAACACCACTGCTTAAGGGCATCCCAACACAGGACAGTATACCTTCTTTGCTAAGTTGTATTCTATTCAGGGAGTTGAGTTGTTTGTATTGATGGAGTATATTTAGCCCATTAAAAAAAATCTTACTCATAAAAAGAGGCTTCTTTGTTTTCCCCTTATTTGCGCCACATGCCGGGAACAAGTTTATGAAAAACATAATTATTTAGTAGAAGGAAAATGTTTGTAAAAGGGTTCCTGAAGGGAGGATGTGAAGAACAGAACGTGTTTTCATGTCATGTGCATAGAGAAACCAGCTGTGCTTGAGGACACTCTTCCTACATTTCCCAGAATCAATACTGCAATTCCCAGAATCTGCTAAACTAGGATAGCTATGCTGTCTGGGGGATGCTGGGATTTTTAGTCAAAAAAATAATCTTTCCAAGCTATGAGTTGGATCTTTCATTGGGTGATTGCAGCTTACAATGTATAATTACAGTGGATCCTTGTTATATGCTGGGGTTTGGTTCCAAGATCCCCCGTGGATAACAAAATCTGTGTATGCTCAAGTCCCATTAAATATAATGACATAGCAAAATGGTGTCCCTTATAAAAAATGGAAAATCAAGGTTTGATATTTGAAATTTATACTTTTTTTGAACATTTTCAAACCGTGGATCTTTGAATCCGTGTATACAAAATCCGTGTATAAGAAGGGCTGACTGTATTCTGGAATGTACTGGGGTATAAATATTGATCAAAACCATGAATTAATTTTAAATAGGTGTCCCCTTCTCTCATGCAAACACCTGTTTCTTCAACTTCTGTTTTTTTTAGTGCTGAAGAAAGACCAAGATCTGTAGCTGGCTTTCCCTGATGGAAATTAATACACTAGTATTATGTAGTAACTACCTTGAACATGGTCAAATGGCTTAGCAAACTGTCCATCCTTGTTTTTATTAGATACCCCCCTTCTCTCAGTTGCAATGTTTAGTTTTTATTCCTTCTTTCCTTCCTTCTTTCTTTTTCTTCTACCACTAGGGAAAGGTGGGTATCATATGGTTTTTCCATGATGGCCATAGGAGCACACTTGCATGCTTTAGGGGCTTCTGTAACCAAGTCTTGGTCCCCCCACACACACAAACAGACTTTGGGTTTGTTGGTTTTTTCATCTTTAATGGCTTTTCTTAACAGTTCTCTAGTGGCCTTTCTCACTGGGGATTCTGAAAGCTGTAGTCTAAAAGAGACACCTTTCCAGGCTCTGGTTCCTAGGTAGATAGAAGCTTCCTAGGTAGAAAAGACATAGTTCAGTTCATAGGCCTATCAAGCTCTCTTTCTCTTTTCTCATTACCAGATAAACAAAACAAACAAACAAGCTTCATTTATATACCGCTTCATACCGCCTAAGCAGTGTCTAAGCGGTTTACAACTGTAAGCTAATTTTCCCCAACAATCTGAGTACTCATTTTTAGTGATCTCGGAAGGATGCAAGCCTGAGTTGAGCTTGAGCCCTTTTGCTGGTCTTGAACTCGCAACCTTGTGGTTTTGAGTGAGTGGCTGCAGTACAGGCATTTAACCACTGTGCCACCAGGGTAAGTATGGGAGGGCCACAAACAGTGTCATGATAAAGTACTCTGATCCTAAGTTTGAACCCAAGACACTTATAATTTAAGCAGTACTTTTGGTTTAAAGTATTTGAAGTAGCAGAGCTGGGAAAAATCCATGTTCAAGCTTCTTGGGCTGCTACCACACTACAGAATGAATGCAGATTGACACTGTTTTAACTGGCATGGCTCCATCCTATAGAATCCTGGGGTATGTTGTTTATTGTGGTACCAGAGCTCTAATACTCAAATAGATAGATAGATAGATAGATAGATAGATAGATAGATAGATAGATAGATAGATAGACTACAGAAGGCTGAGCCATGACTGTTAAAGTGGTGTCATACTTCACTAATTCTGCAGTGTACATGTAGCCCTGGAAAGCCATTGCTACGCAGGGGAGACTTCTGACATGGCAGATCCTGCTCCCTTGACTAAAAGAATCTTCTCCATCAGTAAGATCACATGATGCTCCTTCTTAAAATGCTGAACCATCATGCTGGTAATCTGCATCAATTTAGTCTTCCCACTAATTCCAGAACAAACCATATTACAGTAGAAATGTGATATATATTCCAGCTATGGTAATCTCATCCATCAGTTTTGCAGGTGATGCTAAAGCACACGTCTCAGTAATGTGCTCATTAAATATGTTCCAGCACATGATCTTTTAACCAGTATGGCTCTTGGGCCTGAAAACATTTCCCCACACTTCAGCTAAATAAATAGTTCCATCCAATTGGAAAGAAGGAAAGACTCTGTGGTTATTGACCCCTGTGGTTACTGGCCTACCAAATGCACATTGTTGGCTACTTCTCTCAGTGTTTGTGGAATAGTCAGAAGTATGCATTACTTAATGTGTGTGAGGTCATACTTGAACAGGCCCTTGACTGGGATCCTGTTTCCCAAGGAATGGACAGGGTGACTCCACCGTGGCTTGGCATTTCTCTGCTGGCTCAGAGGGCTGCAGGTTTTAGGTTTTCTGGCAATGCTAACATTTTCCATTTATCACACTGCACTGAGCTTCCACTTCCAGTGAGACAGATTAAGCACATGGCAAGCTGAGGTCCTGTCTTGTATGCCAACCTTATGTTATGTCAGGACTAGGGCCTACATTTCACTAAGGCTTCAGAAAACTAACCATTTTGGGCTACATCCCCAAATCCTCTAGCCAACAGAGCCAAAGGCCATGCTGACAGGGGCATTCTGGATTTGCAGTCCTGAAAAGTAATTTTTTCAAGTGCTGATGTTCATTGAAGAGGCTATCCCATGTCTGGACTGTACATCATGAGTGTGTAATTCTTGTGCTTGAGAATATACCCTCCCCAATTTGGCAGGGACAGTCATGGTTAAAACTTTATTGTCCCGCTCTTTCAGGTGCTTTTAAAATGACCCAATTTCTCTGCCCACTTTCTTCCTTTGTCTCCAGCTTACTTTACTTGCTACAAAGTGAATTCAAAGTACAAAAGTAATTTACACTCAATTCAGGGGGAGGAGAGGAGTGGAAGAGGCAAAATCTTGTTCTTCCCAGTGGACACAGGCAAAGCAAACTGCTGCCGCCTCTTCTGCCTTGTCTGTTGTTCCTCACTGATACCTCTTGTCATCTTGATCAGGCTCTAATGTTGATGAGTCACATGTGTCCCCATTTTCATCTGTGAAATGTTGGAGGGTATGGAAGAGGCAATCTCATGTCTGGGTTGTGTATCTTGAGTCTGTAATTTTTGTATTTCAGTACAACTACAATCTTTTGAGAGTCAGTGTGGTATATTGGTTTGAATTCTGGTTTACAGCTCTAGAGACCAGGCTTCAGTTCCTTATTCGGCCATGGAAGCACACTCAGACCCAGAAAACCCCATGCTAGGGATGCCTTAGGATCAGCATAAGTCAGAAACAATGTGAAGGCACACAATCTCTTGACAATAACAACTGCAATACAACAAGATGTCATGAAAGGTTCATTGCATCAAGCTGTTTCTTTTAATTCATATAGAATGTTTTTCTATTTCGTATTAACATTTATATGTCTCTGTGTTGTTTACCTTTAAGTCATTTCTGACTTATGGTGGCCCTAAAGGTAATATTTCACAGGGTTTTCTTGGCAAGTTTCTTCAGAGGGAGTTTGCCATTGCCAACCTCTGAGGCTGAGAGAGTGTGACTTGTCCAAGGTCACCCAGTGGGTTGTCATGGATGAGCGGCGATTTGAACCTTTTTCTCCAGAGTCACAGGTCAATGTACAAACCACAACATCATGCTGGCTCTCCAGCTCTTAAATAGCCAGAGTGATACATAATAAATGCAAATAAAATTATCACCTAAGCAAAGCATACAATTGAAGACACACTACATATTTGTTATACATGTGTAGGTAGGTATGTTGGATTTTGGAAATGTCTGTGTCTTGTGTGCTTTATACTTTTGTTGAATTATATGTAGGGGAGATTTAATAAAAATTTACTGTAAAAAATTAGAGTAAATACAGTTTTAAAAACTGAAATTAAAAAGGTGCGTTCACATGTTTGGCTGAGATTTGGAGGGTTGCTTGTATGCTTTTGTATGTTTGGGCCATGGTATCTGTGAAAAATCAGACTGTCAACTGATGGCTTACATACATATCAATGGGATGTGAATCGTGACTCCTCTCTGTGCTTTAGATTGAATTTTAGAGGAGGTCTCCAAGGTGCTGAAGCAGATATGTTCTACAGTTTGAGTAGCTCTTTAAATGTTTAGAATAAAACCCATAGCAGGTCTATCAGGTGAAAGCCGCCAGCTGCTTCAGAGGAGAAAGCAAATAAATACAGGGCTTGAAGAAGTTAGCCACCTTGAATCCCATTTTGAAGGAAAGTTGGGATATATATCCAATAACTAACTAAATAAAATCAAATTACCATTTATGGACAGTCCCTTGGAAGGAATAGCCAGTCAAGATGTGTGTGTGTTTGGGGGAGGGGGTATTCAAAGAGTTATAGTCCAAAAAGTAACTTTTTCAAGCTCTAAGTGAATGGGCAGTGGAAGGAAGAGTTGGTGAAGTGTGCTACAGCAGTTTGAGAGTTGGATTGCAAGGCTCAAGATCAGGGTCATGCTCATGCTCATGGGAACCCACTGGTTGACCTTGGGTAAGTCACACACTGTCAGCATCAGAGGAAGGTAAAAGCAAACTCCCTCTGAACAAACCTTACCATGAAAACCTTGTAACAGGTTAATCTTAGTGTCGCCATCAGTCAGAAATGACTTGAAGGGGTACAACAACATACAAGAAGGAAGAGTTTGGATCACTCAGAGAGAAGGGATAACTAAGAGCATCTTTCCCAAGGCTTTTAAAAAACTTGGAGCCAATGCTGATTGCATGGACCAGATTCTGCAGAAAGACCACAGGGGACAACTGTTTCCAATGTGGATTCTCAGAAAAATGTGTCTATAGATGGAAACACAATACTTGAGTTGGTGGTCTTTGTTACGATCCAGCAATCCAATCCTTATAACCATACAACATTCCTAGTGCAGGGCTGTCTCCCCCAGGTGCATGCTTTCCAGGTGTGATATACTACAATACACATCATCCCCAATCATGCCCAGTGATGGGATTTGTAGCCCACCCAACCTCAAGGGCTGTAGGCTGGGAAAGATAGTTTGAGAACGACCTTTTTCAGAGCTGCTTGCAGATTCTTTCCATACCATCAAACTTGCTCAGTTATCAGGGCAGCCATAAATAAACATAATTATAGGTGAACTCTGAGCATGTGAGCATAGTGTTAAAATTACAGCTCTTTCTTGCACTGATGTATAGCAATGGGGAGTTTTCCTTTAAGAATCTTCTGGCTCAAAGCAAGACACTGAAAAGCAGGAGGTGGGGAAGAAATCACCACAAGGAGAGGAAAAAATGAAAAGAAGGGAAGAAGAAAAAAAAGAAGATGACGTGAAGGCAGAAAAATTTACGAAGAAGAAGAAGAAATCAGGGCTCTTCCTTTAACCTGACGTCAGATCTGTCTTTAATAAAGCCTCCTGGAAGCCAAAAGGGAAAAAGTCACTGCTGCTGTCAACTAGAACAGCTCTTCTGCCTTCCCTCAAACTGGTGTATTTTTTGTTGCACAGGAGTTAGTTTTTCCCCCTTTTTAAATATAAAAGATCTGGGTTCAATCAATGTATTTCACCCTGGCTTCCAGTGATGAGGTGGCTTCTGCCCTGGATTCTAGCAACACTTGGCATCTTGCAGGTGGGTATAATTTTTATTTTCTTATTTTGCTACTTCTTTTTTGTTTGTTTTGAAAAAAATAATGCAAATTACAAATTTCTACAGTCTGGGGATAGGAAATGGAAAACTCAGTTGCAGAGGCAACCAAAGGGGGGAAGGTGTCTGGTTTAGAGGGCAACTAAACCATGCTGTGCTGTTATTAAAACCCACATTATTCAACCTAGAGAAAGTATGTTTAGCTAGGCAGCTGATACGAGGTATGTGTTATGACAAACAAACTTCTCGAGAACTGGAGTTAAGGATCAGACCTGGGGTTCTGTCATTAGAGTATCTTCATTTGTTGATCTTGAGACAGATATGGAACCTTGGGGAGGGTATTATAGATGTGACATTTTTAGGGGGGAGAAAATGTAGAGGCATTGAGAGAAGGTGATGGGGAATTATATGCAGAGGTTGCTGAGTGGGTTAATCGGTGGCCTCAGGACACACCACACGTGGCAGTAGCTCTCTGTAGGATGCCGTCCAAAAATGCAAGCGAGGGGATGCAGTCCAGAAAATTCAGGCAATCGATGAAGAAACTGCAGATGCTTTGCATCTGGAGCGTCAAATAAAGGACCAAGTGAAGAATTTTCAAGATAGTGTAAAAATGTTTAAAGGCACAGCTTGCTTTTTCTTCATCATAACATAGTGTCTGCCGGCAGCACAAGCCAGAAGCATAAGGGCATCCTGCTTTTTCAGTTCCAGGGCACTAATATAGATGAGATGGGAATGATTATAGAATCATTGAGTTGGAAGACAGCATAAAGGCTCTTCAGTTCAACTCTATTCTACCATGCAGAAATACACAATCACAGCATTCCCAACAGATGGTCATCCAGCCTCTGGCTGAAAACCTCCAAAGAAGGAGACTCCACCACTCTCCAAGGCAGTGCGTTTCACTGTCCAATAGCAATGACCATCAAAAAGGTTTTGCCTAATTTTTAAGTGAGAGCTCTTTGCCTGTATCAAAGCAAATCAAATTTGGTACAATGACATAAAAAAGACCATTTGATATGTGGACTATGATTAAAATGACAATCAAATAGCAGTCAATTATACAGAGTGAAAGCTAGGAATCAGTTTGGTGAGATGTTTAGCTAGCAACACTATATTCTGACACAGCAAAACACATTTAGCTGTTCAGTACCACTGGTAGGGAAGAGAGAACAAAAGATAAGGTCCAGGCTCCTTGTTGCTTTCTGTACAGCAATGGCCATCATTTAAAAACAAACACTGTGCAACAGCAAGCAGCAACAATAATTTGTTTTACAAGGGACTCCTTTAAAAAAATAAAGCAATTCTTCCAATGGGCCATTCAGAGTGAACACCTGAAAATGTTAAGAAGCGGGAGCTGCCACGGGTCCCATTACAGGAGAAAGGTGGGATTTAAATTAAATGAAGAAAAATAAAGAAATAATTTGTAGAATGATAGAAATGGGGATGGTTCTGTGGCATTGCCCCGAGTACACATGGGAAGAGACATTCTTTCTTCTCCACCTCTCTGTATTACTGTAACAGACTGGTTTGAACCTCCCAGTGAGGTGACAATTCCTATTTAAAAGATTCATACACACTTTGTGTGATCTTTTACACCCTCTAGTGATAATTCAAGTTGTGATTTTTAAGAACACCTAGGAATTTTCTAAAACAGCTCTGGAAGAATGTTTCAGTTTCTCATCCTAAAGATGCAGGTACCTGCTCTTTTAATGCCAATATTAAAAAATCCATCACCCTTAAGGGGACATGTATGTTTCTACTCCACAAGGTTGATCTGAAGTGTACTGGTAATTTTTTTGCAAATTAAAACTTCTCAAGTTACCCTACCTCTTTTGTTCTTGTGTTTTAGGTAGCACAGCAGTAGACTCTGTACATAAACCAGCTCATGTTTGTCTCTTCTGTGTATATGTGTGTGTGTAGTGTGTAGTGAATAGGACTTGACCAGGGCAATCTCCACAATGTACATTTCTAGCTATTTGATGCCATTTTAAATGTGATATCTCCATCCTATGGAATACTGGGATTTGGAGTTCGAGCTCTTGTAAATCTTATGAAACAGGGCATTAGAGCTGTGTGGAAGAGAACGCTAAGTATCTCACAATATCTAATTTCCCACATACCACAGATTGGAGCCATGACAGGTAAAGCAGTATCAAAGCAATATCATTGTATAGTATGGGTACACCTCAGTTCCGGCCCTGCTGTTGCATGTCCTAAATAGCACCACCTGCATGGCATCTGTACATACAGTTTCAATGCACTTGAAAGTAGCTCATGGAATTGTTTCCTAGAATGTGTGGGATATCAGTCCAGCCAACAGACTTCTAAACTGCATCTGAGCACCACCTCCAAAAATGTAAGCTGCCTCCCTTGCACATGGGCACATTGAACAAATGTTTCTCCACTTTGCCTCTCTCCTTCAGAACCAGCCCTGTGGATAGAGGCAATGTCAGGACTGTCAGGACCATTAGGCAGAGGAATGCAGCTGTTGTAGCCAGTAGATTTTGACTGAGATCTTGTCTGAAGCTGGCAACATTTAAAACTTTCCCAGTGTACTCACATCAAGGTCAAAGCTGAAGAGAGGCCAATGAAGAGATAGTCTGAAGGTAGTTGGTAACTGGTTGTGGTGTGCCCTTTATTTGAGAACTTAAAAAGCTTGTCCTGAATAGACTGGCAGGTGTCCCTTATTATGATGAAGAATGTCCCCTACTGGAGGATTGGAAAGCTCTTTCTTTTATATAGACTGGACAAGAGCCCCCCTCCCCCTAAAAAATCCCATATTTTGGAGTGTAGGCCCTTCACAAAGATACAAATGTGTGCATCATATAGTTTATGAATGTGGACAATATGTTAAGTTTACAGAGACATGGCTAAGTTAACTGAAATCAATACTTTCCTTTGGTGCTTTGGTGAAGCACAAAATTGTTAATAGCTACTTCTGGATCATCAACCTTGCATGCCATGAGTGCAGGCTATCCTTTATTGCTGTTTTCAAAACTTAGTAATGCTACCTTACCTGGCAAAAACAAAACACACACACACACACAAAAACCCAGCCATATTTTTAAGACTGCCTGTGTGAGAGTGGGAGAAGTATGTTTTTTGTGCTCTCGTTTACACATACACACCCACTGACTAAATCTGTCACAAAAATCTGCCCCCCCCCCCAATAAACAGAAAAAAATTAATCTTTTTTACTGACAAAGCATGGAGAAGAAGCTCAGGAATTCAGCTGGGCTTAGATGTACACCGCTATTAAGTACACAGTATTTATTACCTCTTATAAATGATTCCTTCTGCCAACCCAAGCATGCTGGTTCTTGCATCAAAACATCCCAGAATAGCATGCACCTTGCCTGAGGGACCTTCATGATCTAGCAGACAAAACAATTTCCAGAGACAATACTCTAGATGTTTTAGTGAGTGGGTGGGGAATCTATTAAAATATGCTCCTTTTTTGTTTGTTTCTAAGAAAAGCAGATGACTGCACCTCTGTGGATTTCACATAGGCTTCTTGATATTTTTTATTTTAATTTTGTGAAGCTCTTATCAGCTTCTCTGCACATAACCCTATTGAAATGTCCTGTGTTCAAACAAGGCTAAGAGTGGATCAACAACAAAAGCAGCAGCAACAATAAAAACAACACCTCTGTTACCCAAAGAACTCAGGGTGTTATATATGAGCTTTCTCCCTTGTATGGTACAACAGCCCTGTAAGATATAAACAGCTGTCACTTTGGATGGCTTTAAAATGGAATTAGATAAACACTCTCTATGTGGGTCTTCCTTTTAAAAGTGTTCAGAAACATCCATGGATGCAGGTAGAATGTTAACTGAGACAATAAAACTCCCCTTTTACAACAGTTCTTTTGGCTGCCAATCTGTTTCTTGATACAAGTGTTGGTTATCAGAGGTGTCACTAGGTAGTTGGGGGGGGGGGGTTCAGGGAGCACCTGGGGACACCGTAGGGGTTGACGCCATTGCTTCCCAAACATTTGCCTTTTGGCAGAAACAGGCTGTGGTGTTAGCTTGCATCTCTCTAAAACACGAGAGCTCAGAGGAAGAGATGGTGTGAGTGGGGTTAGGCTCAGTGGGAGAAGAAAGAGGATGACCCATTTGTGTGTGTGTGTGTGTGTGTGTGTGTGTGTGTGTCTGTGTCTGTGTCTGTGTGTGTATATATAATTTTATTTTAAAGTTTTCTTTAAAAACATCATATCTTACCAAATGTTCACTTTAGTGACATGAAACTATGGACACATAAATGCATTTAGGCTGTGCATGTGATCCCGTAATTTAAAGGTATAATTTTAATTCTGCTAGTTGTTTATGTCACAACTATGGCCATTACATTTAGCAATATATTGGAATTATGATTTATGACTAACATTAGTAAAAAACAAAAACAAAAAAACCCAACCATTATTAAGGATTCTGTATAGTGTGGTATGGGGAGAGATCAATGGGAAGGTGACCCCATGAGTTACCGCACTGGGTGACACCAACCCTAGTGACTCCTCTGTGGTTAGTACCTATTAAGCACAATACAGCTTGTATCCCAGCTGTCTGACAAACTATATCTCTACATCTCAACCTTCCCAGGCCCGGGATCCTCAGAAGGAACCCGTTTATCAGTCCTACCACCTTCACATGCCCATCTCATAGGAATGTAAAATAGACCCATTTGGTAGCTGCCCCAAGCTCTGGAACTTTATTCCCAGACCTTACTGTCTTTCTGTCTGTGGGCAAAGACATTTTTTATTCCAACAGGAGTTGGGGAATTGAAGGTTTGTTTGTTTTTAAGTGTGGAAAAATTGGGAAATCACCAAAGAGGAATTCAAACAAATAGCAAGCACATGTAGGGGTAAAGTCAGAAAAGCCAAAGCACAGAATGAACTCAGGCTTGCTAGAGAGGTTAAGAACAACAAAAAAGGCTTTTTTGGATATGTCCTCAGCAAAAGGAAGAAGAAGGAAACGGTAGGGCCACTGCATGCAGAAGATGGCAAAATGCTAACAGGGGACAGAGAAAAGGCAGAATTACTCAACACCTTCTTTGCCTCAGTCTTCTCAGAAAAGGCAAAGGGAACTCAACCTGACGATAATGGAGCAGAGGACAGAAAAGAGGAATTTCAGCACAGAATAAGCAAAGAGATAGTACAGGAATACCTGTTTAACCTAAACGAATATAAGTCTCCAGGACCAGATGAACTACATCCAAGGGTATTAAAAGAACTGGCAAATGTAATATCGGAGCCATTGGCAATAATCTTTGAGAAGTCCTGGAGAACAGGAGAAGTGCCAGCAGACTGGAGGAGGGCAAACGTTGTCCCCATCTTCAAAAAAGGGAAAAGAGAGGATCCCAACAATTATCGTCCAGTTAGTCTGACATCGATACCAGGAAAGATTCTAGAGCAGATAATTAAACAAAGAGTCTGTGAACATCTAGAAAGCAATGCCATAATCACAAAAAGTCAACACGGGTTTCAGAGAAAGAAGTCATGCCAGACAAATCTAATCTCTTTCTTTGATAAAATTATGAGCTTGGTAGATGAAGGGAATGCTGTGGATATAGTATATCTTGACTTTAGTAAGGCCTTTGACAAAATTCCCCATGATATTCTTGCAAACAAGCTTGTAAAATGTGGGCTAGACAAGGCAACTGTTACATGGATTTGTAATTGGTTGACCGGCCGAACCCAAAGGGTGCTCAACAATGGCTCCTTTTCGTCCTGGAGAAAAGTGACCAGTGGGGTCCCACAGGGCTCTGTCCTGGGCCCAGTGCTATTCAACATCTTTATCAATGACTTGGAGGACAATATTGGGGGCATACTTATCAAATTTGCAGATGACACCAAATTAGGGGGGAGTAGCTAATACTCCAGAGGACAGGATCAAGATTCAAAATGACCTGAATAGACTAGAAAACTGGGCCATAGCTAACAAAATGAAATTCAACACGGAGAAATGTAAGGTACTGCACTTAGGGCGGAAAAATGAAAAGCACAGATATAGGATGGAGGACACCTGGCTGAATGAAACTATGTGTGAAAGGGATCTAGGAGTCCAAGTAGACCGTAAGTTGAACATGAGTCAACAGTGCGATGCGGCAGCTAACAAGGCCAATGCGATTTTAGGCTACATCAATTGAAGTATAGTGTCTAGATCAAGGGAAGTCATAGTGCCACTATATTCTGCTCTGGTCAGGCCCCACCTGGAATATTGTGTCCAGTTCTGGGCACCACAATTCAAAAAGGACATTGAGAAACTGGAGCGTGTCCAAAGGAGGGCGACTAAAATGGTGAAAGGTCTGGAAACCTTACCCTATGAGGAACGACTCAGGGAGCTGGGGATGTTTAGCCAGGAGAAAAGAAGGTTAAGAGGTGATATGATAGCCCTGTTCAAATATTTAAAGGGATGTCATACTGAGGGAGCAAGCTTGTTTTCTGCTGCTCCAGAGACTAGGACCTGGAGCAATGGATGCAAGCTGCAGGAAAAGAGATTCCACCTCAACATTAAGAGGAACTTCCTGACAGTAAGGGCTGTTCGACAGTGGAACACACTTCCTCAGAGTGTAGTGGAGTCTCCTTCCTTGGAGGTCTTCAAGCAGAGGCTGGATGGCCATCTGTCGGGGATGCTTTGATTGTGATTTCCTGCATGGCAGGGGGTTGGACTGGATGGCCCTTGTGGTCTTCCAATTCTACGATTCTATGATTCTATGATTCTATGGTATTGTTTTTATTGGTTTAACTGTACTGTTTTCCTAAGCTGTTTTGTATCATTTTTAGCTGTGTTTCAAATTGTTTTCAAATGTTGTTGGTAGTTGTATTCAGTTTTGATGCTGATCTTTTGTGTGTTTTAACTGTATTGCATTTTAATTTGTAAGCCACCTTAAGTCCCAATTTGGGGGCAAGGGTAGGGTATAAAGAGGGATTCTGCACCAGAGGTGTAGCTTCAATATCCTCACCTTAAAAGATAGGCAACCATCCCAAGCAATGGAGTTATGTTGTGCTGGTGAGGTGAAGGATGACAAAACCAGCCCCTTCCCACCATTGAGGAGCAGTAGTAGGGACACTGAACATTATCACAATCCACTTGTGGATTGCTGTATGGCAGCGGATGCACTTGATGGCCCTTCCAATTCTGTGATTCTATGCATACGTTCTTAAAACAGATTCCATACAACTGACCTACAGCCTTTCCAAATGAAATCTGTGGGCTGGAGCTGAGCAATGTTTATGTTGACTGGTGGTGTCTCTCTCCAGGGTGTCAGAGAGGAGTCTTTGCCAGGTTCATTTTTGGGTGTTAAGGTGTTTTTCCTTGGAGATATGATTCCACCCCCACCTCCCAACAGACAGATGTGTTGCAGAACAAAAGAAATGGATCCTCCCTTCACTACACTCAGACTGTGGTGTGATGAGTAATTATCAGTGGAAAGTTTTGAAAAATGCAGAGAAAATAAAGAAGCCATCAGAGATATATAAGTGAACTTGGCTGGCTGTGGAATCTTAGATTCTACAGCACACAAAGTGTGGGGAAATTTGTCTATTTTTAACTCCTGTGAATTTTTCATATATTCATTCTTAAATCCACCCAGTCCCATTTTTGCACTAAACTGTACAGTGGGCCCTTGGTTTCTGCTGAGGTTTGGTTCCAGGACCGCTCATGAGTACCCAAATCCATGGAAGCTGAAGTCCCATTAAATACAATGGGCCAATTGCATGTGCTTTTTATAAAATGATGGCTAGGATTATCTATCACAGTCTCTTATGTGATGTTATGCATTCTTAGCTATATAACAAAGGTTCTAAGGTACAACCCTAGTGAATTGTAAAGATGACATCAGGGCACCAGCAAGAGTATCCCAAAGTTCATTGGTCCCATTGTGCTTCAGTCCCAATAAGCATCAGATTTGTTGTTGTTAACAACTTTTGAATCAATCTCAACTCATGGAAACCCTGTGGATGAGACATCTCCAAGATCCTCTGTTATCCACTGCTCTGCTTAGGTCCTGTAAATTCATACCCACGATCTCCTTGATAGAATTCAACCATGGAGCATATAGTCTTCCTCTCCTTCTACTGCCTTCAGCCTTTCCTCGTATTATTGTTTTGTCAGGAAGTTCCTCCTAATGTTAAGGTGGAATCTCTTTTCCTGTAGCTTGCATCCACTGTTGCAGATCCTATTCTCCGGAACAGCAGAAAACAAGCTTGTTCCATCCTCAATATGACATCCCTTGAAATACTTAAATAGGGCTATTATATCATCTCTTAACCTTCTCTTCTCCAGGCTATGCATATCCAGCTCCCTAAGTCTCTCCTCACAGGGCATGGTTTCCAAACCTTTCACCATTTTGGTTGTCCTCCTCTGGACACATTCCAGCTTCTCAACATCCTTTTTCAATTGTGGTGCCCACAACTGGACACAGTGTTCCAGGTGAGGCTTGACCAAAGCAGAATAGAGTGGCACTATTACTTCCCTTGATCTAGACACTATATTTCTATTGATGTAGCCTAGAATAGCATTGGCCTTTTTGCTGCAGCATCATACTGTTGACTGATGTTCAACTTGTTCAACTACTAGGGGGATTATCACATGGAGGTTTTACCTTGCCTAAATCATTGGCAAAACATAGCAGAAGCACTTAGATATGATAGCCGGTCACACTTCTGAAGCTCCATTGAGGTGTTCCTCTCCTCTCCCATTGACAAAGCATTTGCAGAGCAGCCATTTTTTCAATAATGCAAGTTTCCATTACTGAAGAAATGGCTGCTCTATGAACACTTTAAATGGGAAAGGAATGGGACGGCTCACTGAAGCTTCAGAAGGATGACCGGCTATCATATCTATGCACTTCTGGAGTGTTTTGCCAACGATTTAAGCATGGTAAGCCTCCATCTGATAATCCCCTAGAATTCCTAGATCCTTTTCACATGTAGTCTCATTAAGCCAGATGTTCCCCATCCTATATCTATGCATTTCATTTTTTGCCCTACACCTCTCCATACTGAAATTAATTTTGGCGGCTTACAGATCACCCCTTTGGGGCAGCCTGTACCCGCCCCTTTCCCCGATGGATCGGGGCCTCAGCTGCCACAGTGGCACCCCTGAGGCCCTGATCTGCCGCCTTTTCAGGCCACGCAGAAGCGGCAAAAGTCCGCTTCCCCATGGCCTGGAAAGAGATGTCTTTGGGGCTTCAAGCCCCAAGGACACCCCAACAGCGGCGGGGAAAGGAAGAAAGGGGCCACTCGGCCTCTTTCTCTTTTGTGTCGCTGCCACAGCCAGCAACACAAAACAAAGAAGGAGCTCCAAAATGGAGCTCCTTCCAGTGCCGCGGAAAGGCTGCCAGGATGTCACATCCGAGCTGCTCCATTTGGAGGTGGTGAGGCCGTGACATCATACTGGCGGCATCCATGTGGACAGGGCACTGCCATTTTGTACGTACTCTGTACATACTAGGGTTGGGAGCATCTAAAAGAGATGCCCCCAGGCAACCCTAGTACGTACGGAGTACATATGAAACGGCCCATTTGTAAAGGGCCTTTGTTAGCTTTCTAATCTATTCTTTTGTATTTTGATCCTCTCCTTTAGGGAATTACTGTAGCTATTTGTCCTTATTTGGTATCATCAGCAAATTTGATAACCATGCCCCCTATTATTTCATCCAAGTCATTTATAAAGATGTTGAACAGCATTGGCCCAGGACAGAACCCTGTGGCACCCCACTGGTCACTTCTCTCCAGGAAGAAGAAGAAGAAGAAGAGCCATTGCTGAGCACCCTTTGAATTGAATTCATGTTCTAGTCTCTAGAACAGCAGAAAACAACCTTGTGCTACCTTCTACATGACATTCCTTTAGAAATTAAAAGATGGCTATCATGTCACCTCTCAGTCTTGTCTTCTCCAAGCTAGAAATATTCAGTTCCCTCAGTTGTTCCTCATAAAACTTAGTTTCTATACCTTTGGTCATCTTGGTGGCCATTCTCTGTGTGAGTTCCTTGAACTGTGGTGGCCAGAACAGGACACTGTATTCTAGGTGAGGTCTGTCTGGACCAAAGCAGAATAGAATGGTATTAGTAATTAGATAAACAAATGAGTCCTTGAACAGATCAACCCTGAAATACCCCTAGAAGCCAAGATGATCAAACTGAGGCTGTTGTACTCTGGTCACATCATGAGAAGTCATGAGTCGTTGGAAAAGACAATAATGCTAGCAAAGGTTGAGGGTAGTAGAAAGGTAGGAAGACACTATGTCAGATGGATAAATTCAGTTAGTGAGATCACAAACATGAATCTACAAATTAGAGCAATGGAGAACAGGGTTTTTTGGAGGTTTCTCATCCACAGGGTCGCCATGAGTCGAGGTCAACTCAAGGGAAATTAACAACAACAACAAAACAGATCTGGGCATTATATTCCTGTATTCTTGATACAGCCAAGAATTGCCCTGGTACTTAGAGCTATCTGCCATAGAGCTCTAAAGACGCTGTTCGGAAAAGTACACTAGACAATTCTGGGTAACTCAAAAAACAACAAATCCCATGAAGCCATAATATTGAGCCATGGCAGTTAAAATGGCTCAAAATTGCTGTAACTGTGCAGTGTGGAAACACCCTGAAATAGTAACTGGGTTTTTGCCATAGTGACTTTGTGAATATTTGTCATGGTTTCCATGATCTCTAGGGTCGTAGTTCTTAGCTCTCGTGATCATTTCTACAGGCAAGAGCTGGCAGATTACAAACATTCTATATGGAGTGCCACCATCTTATCCAACTATTTTCTTACTTGTAAAGCAAGCATCTGATTTAATAGCCAAGCTAAATACACTGAATTCCTTAGCATAAAGTGTTTTCCCCCTCTTGACCTTCATTCTACCATGGACCATCCCTAGTAAAGTGTGTCCTGGTTCTTGATTCAATGCTGCCCCCTTCTGTTTAGATGTTAGGTTATCAGTCAATAGGAGGAACACAGCAAAAACAAAAAAAGCACAAACATTTGTTTTGTTTTGTGCTCTTCAAATAAAATTCAGCTATGGGTGGCTCTTTGTTATGATTCTAGTATTTCTGCCTCCATTCAAACTAGAACCGTTTAAACCTACCTTTTAAGTAGATGGCTCCACAAAGCAGTTTTGCATTTCTGGATAAGCAGAGATTAATCTGATTCATTTGCCACTTCTCAGACTGTCTCCACACTGCAGAAATAAAGTAGTTTGGCACCAGTTTAACTGCCATGACTTTATCCTATAGAATCCTGGGATCTGTAGTTTGATGAGGTACCAGATGAGGTACTCTGAAAGACCAGTGCTATTTCTTTTTCAAGTTGTGTGTATGTGTGAGGGAGGAGGGGATTCAAATCCTGTTGGCACACATTGCCTGAGTCCCTGAATTTTTAACATGCAATCTGAGTGCATGCAACACAATGTTTTCTTATCAACATCTGCTTACAATATCTTAATGCAAAGCATGAACTTTCTCAGCTGCTGCCTATGCCAGAGATTTTTCCAGAGCAAATGCTTGCTTGACATATGAGAATAGGAAAGTTATTTGTAGGACTACAACATCCAGAATCCCCCACTCAATATGACCAACTCACATCTTTTAAGCTCTTAATTTTTAGAAGGGCTGTGAACAGGGGTTAAAACATTTGACTGTTCAGAATGAGGGTAGGAAGAATGGCAGTCACTCTGACCCTGCTTTAGGATATTTCCCCATTTGACAGTTGCACATTATCAAATACAACCACACATTATCAAATTGAATCACCTATAGATAATATATTTATGTATCCATTTGTTGTTGTTATGTGCCCTCAGGTCATTACTAACTTATGGCAACCCTAAGGCAACCCTATCTTGGTGTTACCTTGGCAAGATTTGTTCAGAGGCGGAATGCCATTGCCATCCTCTGTGGCTGAGAGAATGTGAGGTGTCCAAGGTCACCCAGTAGGATTTCATGGCCAAGCACAGATTCGAACTCTGGTCTCCAGACTCATAGTCCAGTGCTTAGACCAATACTCCACACTGGCACTCCTGTGTATCCATACATCCGTCTACACTACTCAGCAGTACATAATGTTTGTTACTAGTTACTCTGTACCCAATATAGTGATAGTATCCATACCAGCATCACATAACTTCTCTCATTTCTATTCTTCACTGCAGCCTTCAGGGCTACCCAAAAACTGGTTCCAGAGGATTTTCTGGCCCAGCAAAGCAAATTTTTGAAGCAAATGTGATAGAGTTTCACTAGGAGACAGAAATAATTTCCTTTTGTTTCTGTTAGTGCTTGAGGTTCTGCTGTGGAAGGCTAATGTTTGGTCCTCATGCTAGTCCTAACTAAAATCCCATTAACTTCACTAAGTCTACGCACAGTACGAATACCCTTGGGCTGCATCCACACTGCAGAAATGATCCAGCGTGACACCACTTTTACTGTCATGGCTCAATGCAGTGGAATTCTGGGAATTGTAATTTTGTGAGATATTTAGCCTTCTCTGTCAGAAAGCTCAGGTGCCACAACACAGTTCCAAGGATTCCACAGAATTAACCTATGACAAAGTGGTATCAAATTGGATTATTTTTGCAGTGGATACAGTCAAGGATTCGACCAAATGAATAGAAACCAGCTTGTGTAGAAACCCTACTTTGAGGGTTGGGTCACTTTCAGATAACATTTCAAGCTCCTCAGATTCTTCTTCTGCAGGTTGAAAATGTTCCCTTACCACACACACAAAAAAAAATCAGTGCTGCCAGAGCTGTGAGTGATTTTCCAACAATAACAACTCTTTCCTCAGGTTTTATGAATTAATGTTGGAAGTGGCAATGCTTTCAGCACATTAAGATTTGAAATGGGTTTGTTCCAATATCTCAAGCCAAGAGTTGAAACTCTTTCTTTGTTGCTCTCTCTGGTTTTACCTTTGCCAATCCTCTTGGATGGTTTTTATACAATTGTATTGCCTCTGCTTGCATGCAAGCCTGAAGAGTTTCTGGAGGACAAACAACACACAACTCTCAGGTTCTTTAAATAAAAGGCAGATAGATAATGTGGTCTTCATTTTTGTTACTCCCTTTGCTTGAGTGTCAACTAAAAAATTAGAAGATTGGACACTAAGGCACTGCAGAAATAATCCAGTTTGACAACTGCCATGACTCAATGCTTTGGAATTCTGGGAAGGATAGTTTGTTGTGGCACTACAGCACAACAAAGCATTGAGCCATGGCAGTTACAGTGGTGTCAAATCGGATTGTTTCTGCAGTGTGGATGCAACCTACGGACATTATCACATCAGCCTTGTGTCTTGCAGCAATTGCATTATGAAAGGAAACAGGAACACATCTCTCTTATCACACCACTCTTCTTTCACACAAATCATAGAATCATAGAATCATAGAGTTGGAAGAGACCACTAGGGCCATCCAGTCCAACCCCCTGCCATGCGGGAAATCCAAATCAAAGCATCCCTGACAGATGGCCATCCAGCCTCTGTTTAAAGACCTCCAAGGAAGGAGACTCTATCACCCTCCGAGGGAGTGCATTCCATTGTCGAACAGCCCTTACTGTCAGGAAGTTCCTCCTAATGTTGAGGTGGAATCTCTTTTCCTGTAGCTTGCATCCATTGTTCCGGGTCCTGTTCTCTGGAGCAACAGAAAACAAGCTTGCTCCCTCTTCAATATGACATCCCTTCAAATATTTAAACAGGGCGATCATATCACCTCTTAACCTTCTTTTCTCCAGGCTAAACATCCCCAGCTCCCTAAGTCGTTCCTCATAGGGCATAGTTTCCAGACCTTTCACCATTTTTGTCGCCCTCCTTTGGACACGCTCTAGTTTCTCAATGTCCTTTCTGAATTGTGGCGCCCAGAACTGGACACAATATTCTAGGTGGGGCCTGACCAAAGCAGAATACAGTGGCACTATTACTTCTCTTGATCTAGACACTATACTTCTATTGATGCAGCCTAAAATAGCATTGGCCTTTTTAGCTGCCACATCACACTGTTGACTCATGTTCAACTTGTGGTCTACTTGGACTCCTAGATCCCTTTCACACGTAGTTTCTTTCAGCCAGGTGTCACCCATCCTATATCTGTGCATTTTATTTTTCCACCCTAAGTGCAATACCTTACATTTCTCCGTGTTGAATTTCATTTTGTTAGCTTTGGCCCAGCTTTCTAGTCTATTCAGGTCATTTTGAATCTTGATCCTGTCCTCTGGGGTATTAGCTATTCCCCCTAATTTGGTATCATCTGCAAATTTGATAAGTATGCTCCCAATTCTGTCATCCAGGTCATTGATAAAGATGTTGAATAGCACTGGGCCCAGGACAGAGCCCTGTGGGACCCCACTGGTCACTTTTTTCCAGGATGAAAAGGAGCCATTGTTGAGCACCCTTTGGGTTCGGCCGGTCAACCAATTACAGATCCATGTAACAGTTCCTTTGTCTAGCCCACATTTTACAAGCTTGTTTGCAAGAATGTCATGGGGAACTTTGTCAAAGGCCTTACTGAAATCAAGATATACTATATCCACAGCATTCCCTTCATCTACCAAGCTGGTAATTTTATCAAAGAAAGAGATTAGGTTTGTCTGGCATGACTTGCACTACTTTGAACCCCTTCCAAGCAGTGGCACCCAGTGTAGTAACTCATGGTGTCACCCCTCATTGGACTCCTCTCATACCACACCATACAGAATCCTTAGCAATGTCTTTGTACTAATGTTACTCCTAACAGTCAGTGTACCACAGAATGTAATAGTAACAGTTGTGACAGAAACAACTAGGAGAAATAAAATTATATCTTTCATTTACAGTCTCACATGCACAGCCTGAATGCATTTACTTGTACATAGTTTCATGTGGTTAAAATGAGAATTTGGCAAAATGTGATGTTTTTGATGAAAAAGTAAACAATAATTTTTAAAATTTGTTCATATTTTTTTAAATTCTAAAAGTCTGTGGCCTCTCCTTTCTCTTACCACTGAGACTCATGTTTTAAAGGGATACAGGTGAGTGCTGCAGCCTGTTTCTGCCAAAAGGTGCATTTTTGGGGAGCAGTGCTATTACCCCATTTTAGTGTGTCACCCGGTGCAGTCCAAACCCCTTGCACCCCCTTAGTGTATTAAGTCCCTTTGCTCCAATTCTGGCATTATAGAAGTCAGTGCCATGAGGGGGCCGGATTCTCCTCCTCTCTCCCCCTAAATTTGTTATGCCAAACTAGGCTGACTCCATGTCTGTTGCTTTATTTATTTTCAGTTTTGATCTGTTTGTGTAATGACTAGGAAGTGACTCCCCATGTTGTGTTTGCAGGACCTGGCCTAAAACAAAACCATCTTATCAGGGTGACCAGACATCCTCTTTTTCCAGGACATGTCCTACATTTCCACCTTCTGTCCAGGAGGAATTCCAAATTGTCCCCCCATTTTGAGCCTGACTAAGAAGCAGGCATTTATGTTTATATTAGTGTTTTTCGCTTTTATTTGGTAATGCCCTACATTTTTTTTGAATGTCTTACATTTTGTGGTGCCTCGTCCTCCTTTGCTGGTCACCCTTCATCTTATGCTTCAGCTCTGAAAGTATTGCAGGACTCTTCCCACTCTTTCTATTTCAAATCCATTCCTAACAGGCAGAACTCTAAAACCACAATTCTGAACCCTTTCAATAGTTTCCTGAGAGCAATCTCAAGAAAGCCAGTCCAGTTGTTGAATTTCCAGCTGCAGTGGATATCTCCACTCTGATCTGATATTTTATGTTCTTCCCAAGGTGAGGAAGAGGACAATTATAAGAATGTGTTGTTTGATTTCAAGATATACATTCTTGTTGATACAGCTGTACATGTTCCACCTACACTGCATTTAACAAAGAACAGATCCACCACAGCGAACCATTCTTAAACCCTTTGGTTTTCCATCTGTTTTGCATGGTGAACTCATATGAAGTGAGATCCAGCAAAAATAAAAAAAAATTTGTCCATAGATTTCGATATGGGAGCAATCTAAGCCTGGTGTTTGTCCCTGAGATCTTCTTTTTCCAGATTATGTCACAATCCTTATATACTCCCTGGACTGGGTCCAGACTTAGTCATGTTTAAAGTGGACTTGTTGAAAGCAGTCAGAGTTATGATTCTTATGACCAGGGCTATAGGAGAAACTCATTAGATCTCCATTTTTCTGTAAGCACACCACAATTGAACATGCGAAACTTATAAGGTTCTGTGCACACACCTACAGAATGCTATGATTCACTTTGCTGGCAGAGCTTTTGAAATGGCAACCTGTCACTTTACCGTCCACACCAACATGGGCTACTCTGCCTGTTTGCAGTTGTTCATAAAAATTCTTCCTAATGTTTAGGTGTAATCTCTTTTCTTGTAATTTGAATCCATTGGTTCATATTTCAATCTCCAGAGCAGCAGAAATGTGACACTGTTTCAGATGTTTAAAAACAGCTGTCATGTCACCTCTAAGTCTTCTTGTCTCCAAGCTCAACATATCCAACTCTTTAAGATGTTCCTCATAAGGCTTGAATTTATATATCATTGTTAGCTGCCCTGATGTCCAAAAATATAGTTAACATCTACAAGATATATGTTCTTACATAGCTAAAGCAGTAATATCTTCTGACCATTAAATAATAGATGGGGAAGGTTAATCTCTTTAGCTTTGAAGTGTAAATCTATTATTTCTATTGCTGTTCTTGTTCTGGTTCTTTGCCTTGAAGTTGGCTTTAATTTATGGTGACCCTATGGATCAGCTCTAAATGAGAGTTCTCCAAGACTCCTGTCATCAGCAGTCCTACTCAGGTCTCAGAGGTTTCCTGGTAATAGCCTCTGTGTTGCCTCAAGGTGTGAAGAGATCATCTGGGACTCACAGGATTCCATTATCTCACACACACACATGCGCACGCACATGCACTCGCACACGCACACACACAACTATGGATCCAATGGATTGGATCAGCCTGTCAGCTTTTCTGCATTGTTAGCATAGCCTGTACCCCCTATGCAGTACATGCAGTTTCATATTTTCGTATCTAGAGGCAGTCATGTTTTAAGAGGTCACAATGACCCTTGGAACACTAGTAAATTTCCCATGGGAAAGGCACATTGCCCCAAAGACATGCAGAGGATCTAGGTAATACCAAAATAATGTCTAAATGGGTTAGCTGATCACTTCGTTCTCCCCCATGCTTTCCACATATCCTCTTGTACTGGAGAAAAGGGTGATCCCAAGGCAAATAAGATGATATCTCTTACATACCCCTTGCCATGTTCCAAGCCAATGTCCCTATCATCTATATTGGGGTGGTCCTACATCCAAACACTGTTTTGTTAATCTGGAGTTGCCATCTACTGAAATTGCCCCTTTTGTCACTTCCATGGTATCAAACACTTTGTACTTCATGGAGGAACATTAACACCCCTTGAGGGTATCTAACAGAGTACAAGTATCCAACCTACATATGGTTACTTTGTGCATATAGCAGCCATTGTCTTACAGCTGCCACCTACTGGACCTCTGTCCATCTGTCCAGAGCTTCTTCTTCCAGTATCACCCTCAGACACTGTATGAGTCACACCCCACTTCCCATGGATTCCTCTTTAAGACTGATAAATATTAACCTCTTTACAGCCCTAAGCCTCTGCTATCCAGTTTCCCATATCCTTATTTCAGTTAACCTTGTATGGTGTTTCTGATGGAATTGCTGCTGTGTGTTTGGTTGCACTCTTGTATATTTCTAAATGAAACCCTCTTTAGTCACCGAACCTTTAAGTTACCCAGTCTCTTGCAGGCCTCCTGTTGAGCTAATAATTCCCTCAAATATCAAGGAGCCACCGTGACTGTTGGTGGGGACTCCTCAAGTCCCCCCCCCCCTTTTTGAGTAAGAGAACCTTCTGAAAGCATTGTGTGGAACAGTCATATCCTTGCATTGTCACATTAGTCAGGTTGTATCCAGTGCTATAGTGGTCAAAACACTGACATGTTTTATTTGGCAGGAACTGAAATGACATTTATTTCTCCTCTCTGGCTTTCTTGTTCCTTATGAACATATAGTGGGCCCTCCTTATCTGCGGATTTGCCATCCACAGATCGCCGCATCCATGGATGGCAAGCCCCCCATTGTCCCCAATAAAGTCCTATTTGGTGCTGTTGCAGCTAGCACCACTGCTGCTTTCCTCCTCCTCCTCTTCCACCCAGTCCTTGTTGTCATCGTAGTCCTCCTCCTCTTCCTCTTCTTCCTCCTCCTCACCCTCTTCTTTCTCCTCTTCCTAACCCTCTTCCTCCTCCTCCACATTGTCCTTCACATCATCCTCTTGGAGTACCTTGGAGTACACAGGTAAATCCCATTAATTCAACAGGTCTACTCTACGTGAGACTAACAATAAGAGTCAGGCCATTATACAGTGGACCCTTGTTATCCGCTGGGGTTTGGTTCCAAGATCCCCCGTGGGTAACAAAATCTGTGTATGCTCAAGTCCCATTAAATATAATGACATAACAAAATGGTGTCCCTTATAAAAAATGGAAAATCAAGGTTTGATATTAGAAATTTATACTTTTTTTTAACATTTTCAAATTGTGGATGCTTGAATCTGTGTATAAAAAAATCTGTGTATAAAAAGGGCCGACTGTAGTTGCATTTCAAAGTATTAACCCAGTAGAACTCACAAGTTTAAACAAACCCAGCTGGTGAAGAAGGTTCAAGTGGGAGCAGTAATTCTTCCTCTTTATTTTGTAATAGTGAATTCTTTTTGCCTGACCAAACAGGAGGGAGGAAAAAACCTTTAGTGCCTCTTCTGGGAAAATGTCCAAGAATGTTGAAGCTCGAAGGGCTGATGCCAATCCAAGCAACTTTGAGGCCAAGAGGAATGTATGTGGGACTGAAAGGAATGTATGTGGTCCTTTATTTCTCATTTTAATTTGATATATGTGGGAATCTGCAGCCCAAAAATGTCTCATCCACATACTTCCTGCAGACATTACATGATGCAACTGGAAATCAGTCTTGCATCTCAGTTAAAAATAAAAATTTGGTCTAAGCGTCCCTTTTGGACAATCCACAAACTGCATCAAGTTTTTCAGTTTATTTTAGTAATATATATCATATTATGTATATATGTGTGTTTTTTTGTGTGTGCACACGCGCACGCACACACACACACAGGCAAGGGCTGAGGCAGCTCTGTGTTGGCCTCCACTGGTTTTGTCCTAGTGGCTCCTGGCTGTTCTTGCTTAGGAAGAGGAGAAGGAGGAAAAAGAAGAGGAGGAGAATCTGCCACACCTGCCTTTCTTGCCCTGGCCAAACCAGCCTTGTATTCCCAGGGATGCCACCTAGTAAGTAATGACAACCCAACAACCCAGGAATTTGAGGGAAGATATTTTTTTTTTTTTTTTTTTTTTGCAGGGGGGAGCATCTTGTGCATGGAAAAGCTGAGCATTGGTGGGGGTTACAAGGCATCACACACATGTGTGTTATTTTCCCAGTTCCCATAACAACTGCCTCCCTTCTGGCTGGCAAGATGTATAACCATGAGGGTGACACAATGAGCCTCACTGGGCTCACACAAAGCCTAGTGATGCCACTGGTTGGAATGTTTTTTCTTGTACTATGAGTCTATGAGCAAAAGCATCTGAAGTCTATGAAAGCTCGCGTTGCCAATTTCTTTCAGTTAGTCACAAAGGTGCTACAAGATATCTCTACATATGAGTCTGTTAGTTCAGTTCCGGTACTCTGGAGCCCCAGAAAACATGCTCACTTCATTTTCCACATGAAAGCTCTTCATATATTTAAAGGTGGCTTGTCATCATGCCACATAATTTAAAATGTCATTCTTTTGATAAGATTTCTAATGCCCAGGAGCAGGATGTGAATGCTATAATAGTCTGACATTTTTATTCCCCAACAATTGGTGCTTCTGTCTCTGATACTGGAGACTGTGGCTGGAATCCTTTTTGGTCAGTGTCAACTAGTATTGACCTATTGAATCAAATAAAACAACATATAGTTAAAACTTATTGATTCAATGGCTCTGCTCTAGTAATGATTGACAATAAGAAGCCACTGATCCTTGATTGATCCGTTTCATCTTCACCAGAAGCTACCTATGATGGGGATCTGTGTTATATTTTTGGAAGCAAATTCCAGAGTTTTCCTATGTTCTATAGGAAGGCCTTTCCATGATTTAGGTTTCAATCATTCAGCTTCATTGACTAACTCTTTGTATGTTCTAATATGTTGTAGTCTAATAATTATTATAATTGTATATTCTCCACCTCATGCACCATGTTATACAAGTCTACACACACACACACACACTAACTTATCTTTTTTTTCTAATTCCCAAAGTTCCAAATGCTGTTGCTTTTTGTAACAGGGTTTAGAGCTTGTCCACATACAAGCACAGATAAGCTTCTCAGCAGAATATGTTCCCTTGAGGTAGGCCTTGTGGAAGGAGTGAATCAAGAAAACCACCTTTCCCCCAATCTGGTGCCTTTCAAATGTTTTGGATGACACCTCCCACTTGGCTGAGAGATGGTTTGATGAAAACATCTGAAGGTGGCCAAAAGCTAGAGCAGACTCAGAGTTGATATCTTTTTGTGCAATTTTCATTTTCTCTCTGGATGCAATAACTGGACTCTTGATTAGTGGCACATGCAGGCATAAATCAACTTTATACCTGTGTATGTCTGTTTTGGGGTTGATGCAGAAGATGATATTCCTTTCTTCCCTCTGCACAGATCTACCACAGAGAGGCTGTTGCCTGCCCACCCCCAGTCATTCCATTCCTGATAGAGAGCTGGGGAAAATCAAATAAACATCTGGCTATGTCCTTGTTGCCAGATGCAAAATGATTACATCATCCACTAAGACTTCTGTGGAGCATGTAATCATTTTGCATCTGACTATGGGGATGTAGCCAAATGTTTCTCTAATCTCCTACAGCTCTTTACCAGACACAGAATAGTGGTGATGGTAGTGAGGTGTTCGCAATGGCTCTAGGATACATCCAGGGGTCTATGAATGGCCATATGGAATTATTCTGACTTATGCATGAAGTACTGCAATTTTTAATCCTAATTTTAACTTGGAGAGTATATAGCAATATCAATAGCAAGTACATTTCTATACCACATATCAGTGCACTTAAGCACACCCTATGCACTTTATAATGTGTAAGCCAATTGCCTCCAACAAGCTGGGTACTCATTTTAGTGACCTCGGAAGGATGCAAGCCTGAGTTGAGCCTGAGCCCCTGGTTGGTATTGAACTCACAACCTTGTGGTTTGTGAGTGGCTACAGTACAGGCATTTAACCACTGTGCCACCAGGGCTCTTACTTAATGTTTCAGTTTGTTTTTTGGTGCTTGTTGATATTGTTGTTGTGTGCCTTCAAGTCATTTCTGACTTATAGCGACCCTAAGGCGAACCTATAATGGAGTTTCCTTGGCAAGATTTGTTCAGAGAAGAATCATAGAATCATAGAGTTGGAAGAGACCACAAGGGCCATCCAGTCCAACTCCTTGCTATGCAGGAACCCTCATTCAAAGCATCCCCTACAGATGGCCATCCAGCCTCTGTTTAAAGACCTCCAAAGAAGTGTGTTCTACTGTCGAACAGCCCTTACTGTCAGGAAGTTCCTCCTAATGTTCAGGTGGAATCTCTTTTCCTGTATCTTGTCCATCGCTCCAGGTCCTGTTCCTTGGAGCAGCAGAAAACAAGCATGCTCCCTCCTCAATATGACATCCCTTCAAATATTTAAACAGGGCTATCATGGTTTGCTATTGCTAGGAGGTTTGCCATTGCTAACCTCTGAGGCTCAGAGAGGGCTGCAATACTTCAATTGTGTTATGTTTTGCTATCTGTTAGGTTACAATCTTGATTGCCTTGAATGCGGAAAAAAGTCTGCTTAGATGGACTGTGCGAATGGGAACTGACAGTTTAGTAGGGGGAAATGTACCACTAGGTGGAGCCATGAGAAAAGGGAAAGCTGTTGAGAAAAGAAGCTTGCTGATGAAGATGGGTTTATTATTTTACTATTTTCTATGGAAAACATTTTTATCTAAAGCATTTCCCCCCTGGTTTTTATCAATAAGGGCTCCCAAGAGCAATTTTGCAGTGATAAATATGGAGAAAAATCCTTGCCCTCAGGTATGGAAAAGGTGAAAATTATTTTTGGTCCATTTTTTGATAAGCGTTCTGTAAAACTATGGTGCTTTCTGCACCGCCATTTGGGACGTCCGGAAGACGTCCCATTTTAAAAAAGGGGCGTCTCTTTTAGACGCCCCATGACCTAGTACGGACTCCGTCCGTACAAGATGGCGCCGGCCCTTCTACATGGCCGGCGCCATCTTTGCGTATCGGACGCTTAGCGTCCGTACGCGTCGCGCCGCTGCTGACGTAGCGAGCGCGCCCCTGGCGCCTCGCTACGTCGCAAACGCGACGAAAAAAGAAGCTCCATTTTGGAGCTTCTTTTTTCGGTCCGCGCGGGAGTCGGGCCGTCTGAAGGCTCCGGCTCCCCTGTGGATCTACTGGCGGCGGCAGCAGACCGCCGCAAAGCGGCGGTCTGTACCCCGCCTATATGTTTATTTACTAACTGGAGTGAAAGTAGATGGAAAAGAATTTTAAAATGGGGGGAAGCAAATGGATAAATTCATGTGTCCATACTGTAAGGCCTGGAAATGGGAAAACATGACTCACAAAAAGAAAGGATGAGCTGCAAACTATTCAGGTAGCCTCAAAAAAGTGGTTGTTGCTTAAAGAGCAGTAATAGTTTGCTTTCCTTCTGTCTTGTACTCTGCAGTCTGATGGAATGATTATCCTTCAGTAACAGCTATCAATTGATCTTACTATCAGTTCTTTGGCAGTCTAGTCTATTGAAATTCAGCACACAAATTGAGTGTGTGTTGGCATGCATAGGGCTGTCCTGAACATCATTCCCACAAAATTTCAATTCTGATAGTTTCCTATGTGACTAATGTACAGCTCTTGCCATTTTTTTTATCATTGGCTATGCTGGTTGGGGCTGAGAGACTTCAGCAACATCTGAATGGCCCCAGGTTCTCCATTTCTGCCCCATAACTTTTGTGTAGGTTATTGGGAATGAACCATAAAGCTTCCTCCCTTGCCTCAACACCTGCCTCAGAGAGGATATAAGCAAGCTTGCTTTTTTCTCTCTCCAAAATTCATTTTCCTTCTTCTTTTCTTGAGAGGAGATACAGGCAAAGGCTTCTATTTTCACTCTTGAGCAAACTGCAGTTCCATGATATGTACAAACTTGGATCACAATTGGTTCCAATCAAAATTAGTTATAACAAATCATGCTCAAACTATAGTTTGACCCATAGGTCATAGAATCGTAGAGTTGGAAGAGACCACAAGAGCCATCCAGTCCAACCCACTATCGTGCAGGAGCTCATACACTCTTGCCTTATTTATAATTTTGGTTATAAATTTGTTCTCTGAATTTGGATGTACAGTAATGCAAAATTGTGATTTCCACCCCCACCATTAAAAGAGGATCCTGAGACTCACCATGGCTTGCCCTGAGTCATATAAACCACTGTTTGAGTGACCATTTGAATCAAACTAGGATGTTTTCAAATACATGATATTGACCATCTCACTGGCTATAGTACATTTAGTTCCTTTCTCCACTGACTACATAGGAGGCTTGGGGCTTCCAAGTGGTCAGTAGGGAATCCTGCCATCTACCTTAAAATATGTGTGGTTACAAGTTTATGTCTGGTGTTATTTGACATCATGTCAGCTTTGACCTATGATGATCTTATGATTGAGAGACCTCCATGAATCCCAGTCATCAACGACCTTGTCTTTTCAACTGGGAAAAAGCAACCAAGGAAAACTATGTATTTAATTCCATTTTAAGACAAAACAAAACAATAAAACTTTACATGGACAGAGGGAGGTAAGAAAGGGAGTTTGTCTGCAAACACAGACTTTGCAGTAGTTCACACTCCTATCCTCAGATCACCTGAGTTTCTTGCAAATACTTTTCCTTAAATAAAAGCAAGAAGGAACTACAACCTAACAGTAGCCTTGGGTGATCAGAAAGAATGGAAATGAATGGCACTGTAATCTCCAACATGACCTTGGCTTCATTTAATGGCCTTCAAAGCACTGAATGCAAAGCTCTGGGAGAATGTACAAACTACTGTAACTCAGTGTTAAATGCCATCCACAAAGGAAAGAGAGAGATTCCATTGCACTGGTGCTGGGAACTTTTGCCTCTAAGGCAACCAGGATGAAGGGTTTTTTTTTTAGATTCTGTCTGAAAGTAAAACAATGAACTCTTCTCCTTCCTTGAAACTCAAGCTTTTATGATAATTTTGGCATTGAAGCTGAGACCTTTGAAAGGTGAGAAACAAGAGAAAAGAAATGGGAAAACAAACCCATGGTAACTGTGGATCTCAGGAGATCAAATAAATACAACATCTATTAGGCAAGGTGCACTACTGAATGGATGGATTTGCTTGAACATTGTCCAAAAGAACATTGGCTAGTCTTCACCCTGTGATTCTGGCCAAAACAGTTGTATCTCTAAACATCTAAGTCCTGGGGTCCCACTACACCAGAATGAGTGGTCAGGGCCCCCCCAGTTCTCCTCATAAGTCACCACCCCTCACAGTTAGCTCAAATGCCTCTCTTTTTCTCTGCAGTCCCTCTCAAAATGGCAACTGGAAGTGATGCTTCATGCCACCATTTTGAGGGGGACTGCAGAAGAAAATTGCAGCTTTTTATGGGTCAAGTGAGTTTCTGGTGTGCTTGTGAGGATGGAACAGAGTTGTTTTTTCAAACCGGCTTTCAGGTGGGCTATGGGGTTGAGACCGCCATGGTCTCCTTGGTCGATGATCTTCGTCTAGGCATGGACAGGGGTAGTGTGTCCCTGTTAGTGCTTTTGGACATCTCAGCAGCTTTCGATACCATTGACCATGGTATCCTTCTGGAGCGCCTGGGGGAGTTGGGAATCGGGGGCACTGCACTCCAGTGGTTCCATTCCTACCTCTCGGGTAGATTCCAGATGGTGCAGCTGGGAGACGTGTGCTCCGATAAGAGGGCCCTTACATCTGGTGTCCCTCAAGGAGCCATTTTGTTCCCCATGCTTTTCAACATTTACATGAAACCGCTGGGAGAGATCATCCGGAGGCACGGGGCGCGGGGTTATCAGTACGCTGATGACACCCAAATAGTCTTCTCTATGTCTCCGACTGATTCAGTGACCAAGGATGGCATCTCTCCTCTCGTTGCCTGTCTGGAGTCGGTAATGGGCTGGATGAGGGAAAACAGACTCAGTTTGAATCCAGAGAAAACGGAAGTGCTCGTGATAGGTTCCCTGGGATCAGGGATGGCGCTGTTTCCACCTGTCCTGAACGGAATCACGCTTCCCGTGAAGGACTCTGTTCGCAGTCTGGGGGGTGCTCCTTGACTCGTCGCTCCACCTTACATCGCAGGTGGATGTGACGGTCAGGAGCACCTGTTATCAGCTTCGGTCCATACCTGGGCTGGGGGGGCCTTGAAACGGTAGTACATGCTCTGGTAACCTCTCGTTTGGATTTCTGCAATGCGCTCTACATGGGGCAACCCTTGTACCATACCTGGAAGCTGCAATTGGTGCAGAATATGGCGGCAACATTGGTCACTGGTACTTCCAGGGCCAGTCACATAACACCGGTCCTTAAAGACCTTCATTGGCTGCCTATTCGCTTCCTTGCGCAATACAAGGTGTTGGTCATCACCTATAAAGCCCTAAATGGCTTGGGCCCAGGGTACTTGGAGGACCACCTCTCTCCATACAATCCGCCTCGCACACTCAGGTCAGCCGGGAAGCAATTGTTAAGGGTTCCAGAAGCTAGATATACTACCACCACTCAGAGGGCCTTTTCTACCTCGGCCCCCAAGCTGTGGAACTCCCTTCCCAGCGAGCTCCGCTCGGCCACCTCGCTGGACCAATTCAAAAAGGGGTTAAAGACATACCTGTTCCAGCAGGCTTACCCCTAACCCCTGAAGTACTCCCCCCTCCCCTCTCAGAAGCATTTGTCGCTAGCTTGAGATTTTTTAGACTGTAGTAATGTAGATGTATGATATGAGTTAATTTTATGATGGTTTTTATGGTTGTTTGATGTTATATTGTTGTGTTTTAATATGCTGTTAACCGCCTTGATCTCCGGAAAGGCGGTATATAAATTATTATTATTATTATTATTATTATTATTATTATTATTATTATTTTCACATATTCTGGATGGCTGGGGGAAGCGGCCTGAAAATCACACTGTTTATTATTTTTAAAATAATTGGATGGTTGGAGGGCTTTGGGTGCTTCATGGGCCACAAAAATGACGCCCACAAGACTCATGGGGCTCACAGGCTACAAAATGGCCAACTCTGCAATTCACAGAAAGTAGGAAACTATTGTTTTAAGTATGGATGCAAATCTTTGGCTATGTTGTCATGGCATGAGAGAATGAACAATTTCTGCCTTTTTATCTTCCTAAAGGAGGAGAAACCTCATATTTCTGTATAGTTCTGTATTGCTATTTACACATCCTGAAGTATTCTCAGCATAAAGACAAAAGTGTGTGTGTGTGAAAATATGTTTTGTAGAAAAACACATTTTTCATGCTCATGCTGTTTCCAGACAGCCATGTGCATATTAATTTTGTGCTGAGTTTTGCACAAACATCCTGTACAAAAAAAACTTATACAATACCCAAGAGAGGCTTCTGTAAAGTAAACTGGTTTTTTAAAAATGAAAAATGCTTTCTAGAAAGTCATGTGGTTTTCTTAAATGCAAAATGAGAGGCTTTTTTTTGTTTTGGTGGTGGTTTTGAACAAAAATGAACACTAAATGAAGCAATGTTGTTGGGAGTGGGTTGTTGTTGTTTTTTTTACATCAAAAAATTGACTTTTGGTTAAGAAACCCCCTTTCATGCAATGTCTGCTCCTTCCCAGAAATCCACAATTTTATTTTATTTTTTGCAACATTGCACTTTTTCCTGTACAAAACCAGAATGTTTTCATAAAACAGAGAGACATGACTATTTGGGAATAGTGCTTTTTTGCCATGCAAAATGTGTGTGTTTGCATAACACTATTTTCATACAAAATGTACAGTACTTATGGAAGGAATAATTTTTCCAAAATACTTCTGGATGTGCAAACGTTAGGCAATAAAAACAACTTGCACAGAAGGGTCAACATTGTCCTATTCTTCCCAACTGAGTTTTCTGGGTAACTCATTTTTTGGCAGGGAAGCCATTACAGTGGATGCTCTTTCCATCCCTAGTTTTGGGACGCTATCTTGCTTCTTCTCAAGAGGTATGAGACATTAGTTCTCTGGAAAATCAGCCGATCACTGGGTCAAGAGGAAGCTACTCAAAGGCATAAGCAGCTGGAACTGGTCAGGTCAAGGACTGATCCTTTGTGAAGATGCCAGTGACCTGAGACATAAGCGGTTAGAACAATTTATCCAATAGCAAGTGATTGTGGCATTTCCCACCCTTCAGCCTGCAAGATGATGAATCCCCGGAGTGCAGGATTATGCAGATCAAATCAAATGACTTTACTCTTAGTCACACTCTTCCTGAACCACCTTGACTTCTTTGTTCCTCTGGGCAAAAGTACTCTTCAGAAGATATTTGGGAACCATTTCTCCCCCATGTTTCTCATCTGTCTAATATATATAGAGGAGAAATCAGACCCCGAGTCACTGCTATAGAGTTCAGGTCATGGTTGCCTTGAACAAGTAGTGGAAAGAATATTTGAAGATCTAATAGAGAGAAAAAATAATAATAAGGGGATTCTTGAGCATACGGAAACTCTCGAGATTATCACACAAGGGCTATTTACACTTTAATAACAGTATTCTAACGTTATTTAGCAAGAACGATACAATGGCAAAATTGCAACACTTATTTTCACACGCGTTGTAATAACAGGGCATTAATGATTCACGAATGGTAAAATAGCGCTTTTACATTCTGCACATTGAAAGAAAGGGTTGTGATCAGAGAGAAAAAAGAGTAATCTCTTACTGCTAAGGGACTCTTCTGTGACTCACAAGTGACACAGGAAGTGATTCTGCTGAACGGCAGCCTGGGGGACTGGGAGATTGAATGTATTTATGGACGGTTTAATGATGGATTATCAGTGGTGCTATAGAAACATGATTGCTTTTCATACATTCACTATAGCACTAATGAAGCGCTATTTGCAATCCATTAACACTTTTTTGTCATCAATGAGAAGTTAATAAATAAAATAAATAAACTTTATTCTTATATCCAGCCTTTCTGCAGCAGCAATCAAGGCAGCTTACATGACTAGAATAAGTTGGAATAATACATACTTTCAATACATAAATCGACCGCCCCCCTCCTTTGAAACAAGATTAAATACAATATAGTTTAAAAATTAAACCTGTTCAAATGACAGCAATTTTCTAGTAGAGGAAGTGGTTACATAAAGTAGGCAGAATAAAGAAATTAATTTGAAATTAGAAATTGCACTAGCATGACAATTTGATGATGGGACAAGTACGATATGTGCATGATGTCATGTGAAAATCTTCCTCTGATCACTCAAACATGATGAGACCATAGCACTTTTCTCCCATATCTTATCCCCCATGTGATAATCTCCTTTGTTGAGGAGACTCCTCTTGAAGCCCCTTTTTCACCCCCTCCCTGAGCCTTCAGAAAGAGTCAAAGGCTACTCCTACCCTCTTGGCTCAACTTCACAATTTTTTCTGTCCCTCCAACACAGTTTTTGAAGCAGAGCCAAACAAGTTGATCATCACTGGGGTGTTCCATTAGAAAGTGCATGACATTAACAGACATCCTCTGGGATCTCCTAAGATGTCCTGGAGAATTCCTACATTATCATGCACCAGCTATCAGAACATAGCCAGGAATTCACTCAATGGTTTCCTGCCTTCCTGTTCTCTTCTATATCACTGTACTCTGAGGCACGGTGCAGCTAAGAAAGGATCAGGAATGGGAAAGGGATAACTGAACGAGAATACCACCACCTGAGGTTGCCAAGTCCAGATTTTCCCAGACTCTGAGATTTTGTGACCAGAATGTGAGACCTAGGGATGACCTGCCCCATGATGTTACAAGGGTGACCTGATGTCAGGATCATGGTCCAGACATGGTCCTGCCATGCTAATTGCTGTGCTTGGGCATATGTGTGTTAATGCAGAATGATGGGTTGCACTATCCTATTGGTGAAGCTGGGAAAAGAAAAAAAATGATACATTAGAAGTGGCTTGGGCTGATGAGCAGATTCGTGGAGAAGGAAGTATGTGCTGCAAATACAAGGTTTTCCTTGTGGAAAGCTGTACCTCAGTATGGGGGGAGGGGGGGGAGGATGAGGAGTAAGACCCAGGAAGACAGCATGATTTGAATTGCTGACAAATGGAATGAAGACTTTTGTAATAGGTGAATTGTTTGGGCTCTAAATAGATAGTTTAACTGGGGGGAAAATATCTTCAGTCCTGATAACTCTGTACTGTGGTCAGCTCTTTTTACTGAATATTGGTAATTTACATAGTTTCACTTTTTGCTCTGGCAGGAATGAAAATTTGGGCAAATATTGTGGTTGATGGCTCTGGGGATTCTCCTATCTAATTACCACTGAAAGGCTCAGCTAGCCTAATAGCTTTCTCTGGCTGATGCCACACAGCAGAATTAATGCATCTTCACATTGTTTTAACTACCATGGTTCCATCCTACAGAATCCTGGGATTTGTACTTTTCTGAGGCACCAGCATACTCTGCAGGAAAGGCTAAAGGCCTTCTAAAACTACAAATCCCAGGATTCCATAGGGTGGAGCTATAGCACTTAAAGTGGTGTCAAACTGAATTATTTCTACAGCATAAGAACCTGCTTTATACTGAATCAGCCTCTGGTCCTGATTGACAGTGCTTCCGATGTTTCAGGCAGGACTCTTTTCTAGTCCTGCCTGGAGATGCCTGATATTCCTTGATGGACTTCCAACCAGTAACCGGGCCCAACCCTACCTTGCTTCCAAACTCCAGTGGGGTTGGATGTGTTCCACATGGCATAGTATGAATAATCTTTGAAGGCTTCTGATGTGTTTTTTCTTCTTTATCATTTAAAGGCTTTTCCCCAGAATTCTGCCACCAACGTTACTACCACCATGTCCCCCTCTTCAATCTCTTCTGTGACGGAAGCCTACACGCGAACACAGTACTGTAAGTGGCCATGTGAGTGCCCAAAGACAGACCCTCTGTGCCCAGCTGGAATCAGCCTGCTCACCGACGGTTGTGAATGCTGTAAAATGTGTGCCAAGCAAATCAGGGAGAACTGCACTGAAGCTGACATCTGTGATGTCCACAGGGGGCTGTACTGTGACTACAGCAGGGACAGACCTAGGTACGAAATAGGAGTGTGTGCACGTAAGTGAAGTACCTATATTTTTGACCTAGATACAGAACATTGGAAACTTCCATCTCTCTGACCGTGGGCTTCTATATGTTTTTAATCTGTGCTAGTTTTAATATTTTGTAAGTTGCCTTGATTCCCATTATTGGAATCAAGATAAATAGATATGATCACCACCACAACAAGAATGACACCATGCAGCAAGGCTGAGGAGCCAGAACAATAGGTGTCCTGGCTTGGAGATTCTGGAAAATGTCATGCAAGCAAGAAACTTGACCAAGTTCTATGTTGGAGGGTTAGGAACATGCAACTCCATGACTGTTTTTTTTTTTTTTGCTCCTGCCTGGTCATATTAATCCAAAAATAATATTTTTGCTTCAAAATGCTCCAATGATCATAAGGGAGTAATTTTACCACATTTAGGCCCAATAGATGACATTTTAAAAAATAGGCATTGGTCCAGAAGTAGAATATTACAGGTCATCCAGTGCGATATTGGGGAACATTTGAGGGCCAATGTTTTCAGCTTTTTAAGGGGTTGGTTGGTTTTAGGGATAGAAGAAAAAAATATATTCCCATCTTCAGATATTCTGAAGAGTGGTTCCAGAAGGTAATTGACTGCTAACATTACCAATGTCATGTACCAAGGCTCCTAAGAATGTCAGTTGAATCTTCTGGAAACACAGGTGACAGGACAGTGCTGTCTGCATCTGGGGGAACAGATTCTGCTTAGAGAATGCAGAGTAGGACATATGACATTAGCAGAGCTCTAACCATTCACCTCTACTAGCATAGTAGCAGGGAAAGCCATGGATGCTCTTAAAGTGCCTTTACTGGAGGCCTTTCAGCTGTTTGGGTGATTCTTCCATTTGGCCCCCCAGGAGATCTAATGAGAATTCAAGAATGAAACAACAACAACAACAACAATAATAAATTTGTATCCCGCTTCTCCAGATGATGGAAGTGGCTAACACTAAAAGCATCTCTAAAATACAACAATCGCTTGCTACCATTCTATCCCAAACCCTCCCTAACCCTCCCACCCACAATAAAATACAATTAAATTATTAAGCAGTTATTAAAACAATTATTAAAATTACAAGGCAGAGGTAGTTAGGGAAGTTGTTCAATGTTATGTTAAGATATGGGCTTACTAATAACATACAGCCTAGTGCTACTGTGAACCATTCAAAGCAAGCGTTAGATAGAGGAAGATGGGAAACCATGTGTATGTCTATGATCTTTTCTGATGGAAACTGAACACAGATAGTTGTTTCCAGGAGTTAGCAAAAGGTGAAGTAGTTCTAACAGCTGTGAAGGAGATAATTTTTGATATTCCTTCTGAAAACAAAAAAGACCTCTACAAATCTGGAAGACTGTTAAAACAGGATAAGATGCTCAAGCAGGTGATGGCTTTGCACCTCCAGGCAATATTAGGTGATGGTTGAGATCTTACATTGAGGAGGTAGAGAAAAACTTTATGCTCGTGGAGTCACCCAACCATTTTGCAACACTTTCATGTTGGTGAATGACTATCTCACAGGCCAATGAGAATCAGTGTGCAAGCATGTGCAGTGGTACAACATACATAACTCCACTTCTGCAACCTAAAACTGAATGCACAGGTTCTGCACTAGATAAAATGTCCAACCACTTCTGTAAGGGAACATATGCATGCTTAAGTAGATAGGGGAAATTCCACCCAATGTTGACTTTGTTGTGTTCCTTCAAGTCATTTCCAACTATACTAAGTGGAGAGCCAGCGTGGCATAGTGAGCATTGGACTGTGACTCTGGAGACCAGGGTACGACCCCCTGCTTGGCTATGAAACCTACATGGATGAGTCACATGCTCTCATCCTCAAGGGAAGGCAATAACAAATATCCTCTTAACAAATCTTGCCAAGAAAACCCCATGATAGCTTCCCTTAGGGTTGCCATATGTTGGAAACAACTTGAAAGCACACAACACATGCAACTGCATTAATTCTGTTGTGCAGATGTAGCCTTTGATGACTTTTTAGCAACTTGTGTTTGCCGAGGTTTCTAATTTCTCATGAAAATTGTTCCCTTGTTTCAAATATGTATTAAATTGCGCAGTTATTTTGCTTGCTTTTTTCCTGTCTTTGACTATTTCTAAGAAACTGATTGACTAATATCAATTATATTTACACTCCAGCTTCCTGTGAACAAAACAGCACTCAAGGTGGCTAACGATAATTTATTTTATAACCCCACACATTTAAAATGAATTAAAAACAGATTGAAAGCAAATTTAATACTGAGTGGACAATAAAACCACTAAAATTATAACATGAATCAAACAATTAAAGGAAACAATAGTCATCAGAGCTGATTGATAATATACTTACAATTTAACATTCAAGAAGTTGATTGGGGAGGGTGATGAGAGGGATACTTTAGTTGTGTTTTAGTGTTTTTTCCTGTGTATTTTTCTTTCTTTTCTTTTTTCTTTCTTTCTACTCTCCTTGTGGTAACTTCTATTACTTTTTTCTGTAATAATTAAACTTTAATAAAAATTAATTTAACATTTAAAATACTATAATGTCATCATGACTATAATGATGGAGCTCCATTGTTATGGCTGATAATGTTCCACCAAAATCTACCTTCATTGGGTGACATTGCCTTGACCAAAGCATTTCTAAGGCACCAGGGATCAGAGCACGGGGGTGCTCTGCAGCCCTCTCCTAGTTGAGGATGCCTTGGGGTCTTGCCACAACTGTTTGTTTCAAGGCACCCCCAATCTAGGAGCGCAGTGTGGACATCATTTCCCAGCACTCTGATCTCCAGTACCTAAGAAATGCTTCTTTGCATTTGTCCCCCAATGACTGTTGCTAAAGCCAAACTTAGCTCATCACTATACCCACATCTCTTGCATTTCCATAATTATTCATACAGTCTAATTATAAAAGTCCTTCCTGGGCATAATTTTACTCCATGTGTAATAATTTATTTAGTTAAGCCCAATGCAGACTGCCGGAAAGCGTCAGTCTGGGGCCGATTTTAGGGCTCAGGATTGCGGAGTGACCGCATGCTCCTGAGCCCTACCTACAGGCGCCATCATGGCACTGCCCCATCCACATGGGGGCTGCTATCATGGAGCAAGCACAGCACAGCGTCTGCATGTCATGGCACCACACTTGCATCATCGACGCACAACAGTGCAAGACAGTGCACTCATGGCATCCGGGCATGCACCAAAAAGAACCCGCTTGTAGCACTTTTGGGACTAACTATATAGAAAAAGCAGGTAAATAACTAAGGGGCTTTTAGCAGGTTCTTTTTGGTGTGGAGGGAGGCAACATGGTTTGGCGGTCTGTCGAGTCCCTTAGTTATTTACCTGCTTCTTCTATATAGTTAGTCCCAAAAGTGCTACAAAATCCCCTTGCATACTGATATTCCAGACTAACACAGCTACGTATCAAAAAAAGAACATACAGTAGGCCTTACACATTTTCTGAGGTTAGGGGCACAGGACCCCCATGAAAGTGGGGAAAATGCAAATAAAAACCCACTATTTATTTATTACCTGAATGAACACATCTCTAGGAATCTCTATGTCCTCCAGCATAAATCCACTGGAAGTTGATTATAGAATCGTGTCGGAAGACCTACAAATGCCTAGAGAAGTGTTCTCTCTCTAGGAGGCCCTAGGTCCTCTAGCAGAACTTCCAATGGCAGTTGGCTACAGAATCATGCCAAGGACCTAGAGATTCCTAGAGAAAACACAACCAAATCCTTGAATAAGCAAAAGTCAAGCCGCAAATGTAGAGGGCTGACACACTAAACAGGAAACACAGGCTTCCAACAACTATGGCTCTTTTACATTATTTATCTAACTCCCATTTACTGGTTTTAATATTTTGTAGGCTATCTCAGGTCCCATTATTTGAGAAAAGACAGAATGTAAATAACTACCTTGAATCCCATTTTGGGAGGAAGACTGGATATCAATCCAATAAATAAATAAAAACAAAAATAGTATTGTCACTACCACAACAATAATGAGTATGCTGGGACTTGGGGATTCTGGAAGATGTAGTATAAGCAAGGAACATTTCCAAGATGTTTATTGAACAGTCAGCTGCCAGTCCTTTCAGGAGAGATGTCACCTTATCCTTTTCCTTAGCGAGCAAGATTTCTTTGGTCTGGCCTTGGTTAAGTGGGCATGTTATCAGCTTGAGCTTTCACTGAACACCAGCCAAATCTTTGTGCCCTTTCATATCCATCTTTTCCTACCCCTTCTGTAGAAATTGTCGGTGTGGGCTGTGTCCTCAATGGCATCAGGTACAAGAATGGTGAATCGTTCCAGCCCAATTGCAAATACAACTGCACTTGCATCAATGGTGCAGTGGGCTGCATCCCACTATGTACGGACTTCAAGCCACCCCTTGTCTGGTGTCCCCATCCTCGGCAGATTAAGATGACAGGCCAGTGCTGTGAACAGTGGGTCTGCGACGACACAAAGAAAATCAGGAAGACCTCTCCACGGCACATCTCTTCTGCAGGTATGGGGTTGGGACAATGCAGTGAGGAGAGACAACAGAAATGTGAGACCATGGCTCTAGTATCAGTGGGGGCAGAAAATCCACTTTGAGTTTTGTTCTAAACTTGAAACTGCTGTCCAAGTTGGTGGTCCTATTGACAGCACCTTGGCTAGATTGTTTAAAGTTTGGACCAAAGCACAGAACACATTGTCACCTCACTAAAGACCACTGGAGAACAGACAGAAAGATAAGAGGAGAATGAAGACATCATGCCAAACTGCATGGAATTCCAAGTAACTTCCTTATTTTCTTTAAGAACAACAACAACAACAACCCAGTCATTGGAGAGACAAGTGAAGAGCAGTGGGTGGCAGATGGGAAAAACATACTTACATTGTCTTCCCAGCTGGCCATCTTTCTGCTCTGCTTCTTTCTTACCATCATGCTTAGCCTGCTGCAAGACAAGTGTAGCAGAAAGCATTAAAAATTCTCTTGCTCCAACATCAACAGCCCAGTTCTGTCCTTCTCTGCAGCTGTAATATATATCTGGATGTTGTTGTTGATGCTGTTGTGTACCTTCAAATTGTTTCCTACCTATGGAGACCCTAAGATGAACCTGCCATGGGGTTTTCTTGGGAAGTTGTTCAGAGAAGCTTTTCCATTGCCTTCCCCTGAGGCTGAGAGCATGTGACTTGGCCAAGATCACTCAATGAGTTTCATGATAGAGCTGGGAATCAAACCCTGGTCTCCAGAGTCATAGTCCAACACTATGCCATGTTGGCTCCCTATACCTAGATACTCCATAGAATAACTGTTAATTCAAGATGCCATTATCTTTCCTTCTAATAGCAAACTCAGATGGTTGAGTGCCAACAGGACTGGAGGGGAAACAGGGCTCCTATGAAACAAGAGGAAGGTGGCGACATTCTGATTACAAATGCAATGACTGCATCCTGTTGGTGAATTACAATGGTCATTTGGTCATTGTGCAGGTTGGAATTCTGTTCAGACTGTGTAATGACCAGAATGCCCCCCCCCCCCATTCACCTTATAAACAGTGCACAGACATCCGCAACATGGCCATTTCTATGTTGTAAGAAAGCGGGAGGAGGAGCAGGGACACCCTCAGCTCTATTCCTGTAGCTAGATGTGATACAAAGGTATCATCTGTGGGTACTTCCCAAGTACCCTTGGAGAAATACAGAAAAATTCCTGAATAAATCCCTGGACACTCTCCAACAATGGCCATGTTGGGAGGAGGATGCACTGCTTGCAAGATGAATTTGTGGGGTAGCATTGGTGGAGGGAGCTGCAGAGACTGAAGGTGCATCTACATTTGAAATAATGTACTTTGACAGCACTTTAAGTGTTGTAGCTCCATCCTATGGAATCCTGGGATTTGTAGTTTTACAAGTTCTTTTGCCTTCATTGCTAAAGCATGCTAGTGCCTAACAAAACTAGACATCACACAGTTTTGTAGGATGGAGCTATGGCTGTTAAAGTGGTGTCAAACTGCATTATTTCTACAGTTTAGATGCTCCCATAGCGACATGACACATGGACATTTCCCAATGCAGCATCATGACCATATTTTTAAAATAATTAGAAAAGACTCATGTTTTCCCTTGCTTTTGAAAAGGGCCCAATGAAAGTGATGGGTAGGAGAAACAGAATACAGCTTGAGACTCCCTTATCTGGAATTCCAAAACCCAATATATTCCAAAGACCCAAACCTATTTTATAGGTAGATGAGATAGTGACACCTTTGCTTCCTGATGGTTTTGTTTCACGCACAAAATTAATTTTAAAATATTATATAAAATTACCTTCAGACTATGAAACATGAAGGAATTTCGTGTTTAGATTTGACTCCCATCTCCAAGATATCATCATGTATGTATATATGAATACAGATATTCCAAAATCCCCAAAAATCCAAAATCCAAAACACTTCTGGTCCCAAGCTGTTCAGACAAGGGAGACACAACCTGTACCTCCTTCCTCCAGAATGCGTCCTGCCAGCAAATGTATAAGTCCATCCTTGCAGAAGATGTGGAAACTTACTGGATTCTATGTATTTCTTTGTCTTGCAGTTTATGAAGGAGAAATCGAGTCATGGCAGAAAAACTGCATCCTTCACACCTCTTCCTGGAGTCCCTGTTCAAAGACTTGTGGGCTGGGAATCTCCACAAGGATCTCTAATGATAATGACCAGTGTCGCATGATGAAAGAGAGTCGGCTCTGTAACCTGAGGCCATGTGAGGAGGATATAATCAAACACATTAAGGTATGGAATCAGGGCCACCCCAAGACATTTTGTGGCTGAGTCAAAGGACACGATCCCATTTGGGATCATGGAAGCTGGTGCATTCCATAAGAGTGCACAATGAATCAATAGCCCAAGCTATTGAATCCAATTCCCAAAATAGGCTGAGCACCTCACATGGCTCCTTTCAAATTTTGACTAAAAGCCAGAACAGATTTAATTCTCCTGTAAAGTTCAGACTAAAATCCAGAGCAAATTCACTCCCCTACTGACAAGGTAGTCACTAGTCACCACTAGTCAATATGGTGTCCCATTTCCAACTTCATGAGTGCATCCACACTGCAAGAAATAATCTGGTTTGACGGCATGTTAATTGCCATGGCTCAATGCTGTGGAGTTCTGGGAATTGTAGTTTGTTTTGGCGCCAGAGCTCCAATCCCCAGAATTCCTTAGCATTGAGCCATGGCAATTATTTCTGCTGTGCAGATGCAACCCTTACATAAAGACAAATTTTAAGTTATAGCTGACTTATTCTTCTACACTGATGAGGGAACAGAGGTGGAGATGTATGAATTAAATTCACTAATTCATAAGTTAATTAGTTAAATTATAAATCTAGGAATTATCAGTATCACACTAATTTATAACTTTGTTCACATTAATCAAAATTGCAAATTAATTTTATAACGTTCACTAAAAGATTAGTGTTAACAAATTAACACATCCATGAATGTATTACTCTTAATCTGTAAATTAATTTCTTAGCATCAATCATGTAGTGAACATTACATCAATAACCTGTTAGTTGCATGTCATTTACCATTTTAAAAAATAGGATGATGAAAAATAGTTACTCTCTCCCAAATTACCCCTAAAGTATTATTTTTAATAAAATATGAACAGTTAATTGTTATTGATGTTATTGAAACTATTAATGTTGATATTAGAATTACTAAAATAATGATGTTTAAAACTGTTATTAAAATTATAAAAAGTTATGAGTAACAATTTTTCATAATTCTTTATATTTAAACATCATTATTTTAGTCATTCAAATATTACTGTTAAGGAACTATGGGCAATTTAATTGTTCATATAGGGGCAGCGTGGCATAGTTGTTTGAGTATTGGTCTACAACTCTGGAGGCCAGGGTTCAAACCCCCACTCAAGCATAAAAACCCACTGGGTGACCTTAGGCAAGTCGCACTCCCTCAGTCTTAGAGGATGGCAATGGCAAACCTGCTCTGAAGAAACATGCCAAGAAAACCTCATGATAGGTTCACCTTAAAGTCACCATGAGTCAGAAATGACTTGAAGGCACATGACAACAACAACAATTTTTCATGAATTGATTCCAAGCTCTGTTATTCTCCATAGGTTTTGACAGTAGGAAAGTTTTGGTGGTGCAGCTTGGGATATGTGGCACACCTACTTGATACCTAGATAAGGAGCACAACAGAAATGTCTGGTGAGGCCCCCATACATAGCACCTGAAACAAGTTGCCTCAGGCCTTGTTTGCACTGGACATGATATGCCAGGGCATCCCAGAGTATCTTGGCCCTGCAGCTGCACCAACATGCCTCCATTTTTGTGCCAGGACAACTGTCTGCACAGCATCCTACAGACCCACCCTGTGTATCTGCCACCACCATAGGTTACTCACTTCTGAGATCAGACCAAGGGATCCAGTAACAAGCAAATTGCTGGGCACCTCGTTCTGACTTCAGAATAAGTGACCAGCAGTGGAAGTGGATGCACTGGATGGCCCAGTGAGATGGCCTGCAGACAGCCACCACAGTATGGGAACAGAGCAGGTAACTTTTCAAAATGTGTTTAAGATAGTTATACCTTGGTTTGGCAGCTGAACATGCCAGCCATCATCTGAACTGTTTGCACCCGAACAAGGTTTCGGGATGTGCGTTGTCTGGACAGAATGGGAGTGTGGGGAGACATCAGGCCTTTTGCCCCATGCAGACAAGGTCTCACTCTACAAAATAGTAGTGCTGGCCTTGTATTGGACATAAACACAAGCGATTGTGTCTCCACAGACACACAAAAAGTATTTTCATGTTAGCCCTTTAATATGGGATCACACCTCTCTTACAGCAAGAATATTCACTTATCCATGAGTAAGCTCCACTCAACTCAGTGGAACTTATTTCTAAATCAAATGTATAGAATTGCACTGTAAGGCCCTGAGAGGTCTGTTAAGTGGCTTATGATCTAGCATACTGAAAAACATATATGTATTTCAAAACTGGGAGATGCTGGGACTAGCCATCTGAAGTCAAAATTTTACACCCCGCAAGAAATGACTGAAATCATTGAAATGCAATGAATTTTCAGAAACGTGCCTAAGGCCATAAACAAGTATTAAAATATGGGCCTCATCCTGTAAAGGAAAAAAATAGAAAGGGAAGAGAAAGAAAAAGGGAGGACTTTTAAAAAATGAGAGGTAAAAGAGAGAGAAAAAGAGCGAGGGATAAGGGAAAGGAAGAAAGGAGGAATCAGAGGAAACTCAACACTGAACAATTATCAGAGATATGATCCCTTTGACTGATGAAAAGGACATAAAGAGAGAGTGGCTTTTGGTGGCAAGTATAGCTATGTGCAAGGGCTAATGTGGTGTAATGGTTTGAGCTTTGGACTATGACTCTGGAGACCAGGGTTAAAATCCCCACAGCCACAGAAACCCACTGGATGACCTCTCTCTCTCAGGAGTTTATTGCACTGGCCCTAAAATAGGCCCAGTGCGTTCTAAAATGTGCACACGTGCAGGCGCACACGGATGGGATGGGCCCAAAGAAACCATTTTATCACACACTGGAACACCGCCTTTGCCACCGGGCGTTCCAATTGCGTCCCCGTTCAGTTCCAGAGGGCGCCACTTCTGAGAACTGTTCTAAAGCGTTCTCAGAAATGGCACCCTCTGGAACTGAACAGGGACTCAATTGGAACACCCGGTGGCAAAGGCGGCATTCCAGTGTGTGATAAAATGGGTTTCTTGGCCCCATCCCATTCCGTGCCCCCCCCCCTGCGTGCACATTTTACAACACACTGGGCCGGTTTTAGGGCCAGTGCGATAAACTCCTCAGTCTTAGTGGAAAGCAAAGGCAACTCCCCTCTGAATAAATCTTGCCAAGAAAACCCATGTTACAGGTTCATTTTAGCATTGCTGTAAATTCAGAAACAACTTGAAGGCACACAACCATAACCATAGCTGTGTGCCCGAGGGAGATGGGGTTCCCACCAATAACTATTCAGCTCTGGAACCTTCCATATGTATCTCTGTGGGGCAAAAAGATCACAAGGAAGAACCATTACAAAATTTAACTTCAGTATATTGTATAATAGTTCACATTTATCTTATGCCTATGCTCAGTAGTTGCTAATGGCTTCTGTTTCTGGATCCATGTTCATGTTCATCTTTCCATGTTCAGCTTTTATGTTCAGATAAGTTATATCCCTTTTACTTTATTGAAAATAAGAATGATGTTGATTAGTGAGATAATGTAATTGCTGCCTTCTGTGTTTGTACTCTCCTTTGTAGCCTGGGAAGAAGTGCTTAGCGGTGTACAGGAGGGATGAGCCAATGAACTATACACTCTCTGGCTGCACCAGTGAGACCATCTACAGGCCCAAGTACTGTGGCGTCTGCACAGACAATCGCTGTTGCACTCCATACAAATCCAAGACAATTGAAGTGAACTTTCAATGTCCAGATGGGACTAGATTCACCAGGAAAATCATGTGGATCAATGCGTGCTTTTGCAACCTTAGCTGCAAAAATCCCAACGACATCTTTGCTGATTTGGCTCATTATCATGATTATTCAGAAATTGCAAATTGAGATGGCTGAATGCTGAAAAGCATGGAAAGGAATGGGAGAAATGGATTAACCTCCCAGATCTTACATATTATTACTCTGATTTTACAGAGGTTTTTTTTTTTTAAAGAGAAGGATAATCTTTTCATTCATCCCCTCCAGTGAGAAAGTAGCTATTTGGAGTTTGTTGATTTAACTTTGAAAAGCTGACTGTGAAGCAAATCCATGTGCTCTAAGCTGCTTTCAGTTCAACTCACTACTTTTAGATTTTTTCCCCAAAAGCTGGATTTTCTACAGTTCTCAAATATTTTCTATTTCACAAAAATACACACATATATGCAAGAACAGATTAGCCCAGGGGCAGCTGGTGGCTTACAGGTCAGTCAGTGGAACCTGCTCCATGTTTTACTACACATTTTAATGTGCTATCCAAATAAAGGAAACAGTTTGGTAATAGGATCCCGTATCTGGCTAGTCTCTTTAAACTAAAGTCTGGAATGGACTCATTGCCCCCACTGACATGGCAGCCACCACTAGATTGGTGTTATTTGGACCCACCCAGAACATTTCCTGTGTAAAACTACTGACAGGAATAGATTCCCATGTATAACACATGCTGGGAAGACCAATTTTGCATGTACTGATGAAGTAGATCTAGACCTCTACTACTCCGCCTACCAGCATACCACTACAAGTGACTTAAAATTGTATGCACAAGACGCCAATCTATTTTTTACTACCAGGATTCAGGGCTACAGTACATGCAAAACATAACAAAATTATCCTTGAACATATACAAAGGACTAACAATGCCTTGTAGGCCATCACCCATGTTTCCAAGGGCTTGTCTGCAACCCATTTTTAGTGTAACCCAACCTTGAAAATAGACTTTTCAAAATCTGAGGCCTGTAATTCTACCTAGCTCTGTTTCACCTGCAATGGCTCCACTGTATTTCTGTGATGGGTGTAAAAAGATGTTGTTTTTTTTTCTCCTGTGGCATTCCACCTGGTTTCTGTACTGGACATAGGAGTGATAGAGTGCTCTTTTGCTTGCCCAAGGTTCAAATCCTTGCTCAGCTATAACAATATATTGTTACTCTAAAAAGTAGAGGGGACGTGGGGTCCCTACCAACAGTCAGCATCTCCTTGGTATTTGTGAGACATTTTTATCTCAGAAGGAGGCAGGAGAGAGGGGGGTAACATCAGAGGTCTTTCCACCTTTGTGTACCAGTACTTACTGCAGAGAGACTCTCTTAATGTGTAAGAGAGTTTTATTTAGAGATGTTCAAATGTACATGCAAACACACAAAATCCATGCAATTTTAAGAAGCATACAAGGCTAGCAGAAAGGAAAGGATGAAAGGTGGTATTGTGAGAGGTCAGGAATTAGAGGGGGTTATAATTACTGGTTCTGAAGACAAGTTCATGGAAAATGGAGTGGGGCTCAGACAGTGTTTGAGGTTGACTCAGTGAGTCAAACCCTCTGTATACTCAGAGTCTGTGGACAAACTATGAACTGTTAATTTAGTAACATCTAGGTCTCCCATATGTTCTTGAGCCAGTGTACCTTCTCACACATGTAACTTCTTATTGTTCTAAATGTCATTGTGACCTCTTAAAAACATGCCTGACATGAGATATCAAATATGAAACCCCATATTCAGCAAGAGAGGTTTAGGGTATGCTAACAATCCCAACACTCAAACCACCACTCCATACTTGCTCCCAGGAAATGCTTAAGCACAACCATACACTCCAACAATGATGGCAGAGAGCCAGTCCTGAACTACATGGAGGTTCTGCACTGCTTTAGGTGTGATGGCTGAAATGTGGTGTGTAGCTTTTCAGCTCATGATATGGAATTGCCTGCTATGCATAACAAATATCTGCTGGCAGAAGGGACATCATGGCTATGACAATGTGCAGGCATTGTAACGGAAAACTGGCTAGGCAGGGTACAGTCCCCATTCATCAGGTCCTGAAAATCACTATTGTGACGGGGAACATGACATTGACTTATGCAATGTTCAATGAACATCCCAAAGACAAAGGCTTGTTTCAGAATTCTTCCCTCCAAACAATACACCCAAGATGAGATGGTACAAGCAGAACTGGAAAGCAAAATGTCATGGAAGATTGCCATTGTTCAGGGTGAAATACCTTCCTTAAAGTGAGGCTGGAGACAGGGCTAACCATTTGGGCTGACTGTAAGTGTGGAGAACAAAAAGCACCCTGCCACAAGTTCTTTTAGTCCTCTTGAGTATATCTACCCTGTATAATTCCAGCAATTTGATGCTGTTTTAATTGCATGGGTTTCATTCTCTGGAATTCTCTCTTTTGCAGTGTGTACCTGGAATTCTCTAGTTTGCTCCCCTGAATTACAATAATCAAGCTTTGTAGCAGGAAACTCTAAGTACTTCATGAAATGATGAATCTCAGGATCCCATAGGATGGAGCTATGATGGTTAAAGGGGTATTAAAATGCTTTACTTAGCTGGTGCAGTTATACCTCTTGTTATTTCTGAGGTTTGGGAAACAGCAGCAAATGGGACCTTGAACCTGTTTTGCAAACTGGGATGTGACTGTTCAGGATTCCTGACAGTCCATTCCATTACCTGCTCCAGTGGTTGTGGCTTTGTAAGAAATGTACTCATTTCTTGAAGACTGAAAATAGATAATTTTAAAGAAAAATGGCAAAAGCTGCTCATTAGACACAAGAACTGGGGAGTGTTCAGTAGTGATTGTTCTTCTGTCACCATCACCTCTGGGCTAAGCTGCATGTCGATATTACATGTACGATTGCACTTAATATTTCTTCAACTACTGTATACCAATTATCCTAATGAGGATCAGGACTGCAGTATGTGGTTGTGGTGTGGGGGGCCAGCCCTTTTCTGCCACACCACTGACCTGATTAAAATGGCTGTTTACTAGGCCAGTTAATGAGTTACTATTTACAGCAACATAAGCTTATGCCTGATAGCAAATAGCCTTGCAGAGGGTCATTGAGAGGCCACCGTGGAGAAAAGATTTGAGCTTCTTTTTGAAGAGTCCAAGGCCTGTTACAGACTGCCAAAATAAAGCTGCTTCGGGTCTCTTTGGAGGTATGCTGTCTAATGCTGCATGCATCCTAAGAATCCAGAAGCTGCACCAAAGCTGCACTCCAGTGCTTAGGAATGGAGTGTGGCTTTGGCGCGACCTCCGGACTCTTAGGACCCATGAATCATTTAAATAGCATACCTCCAAAGAGACCTGAAGCAGCTTTATTTTGGCTGTTTGTAACAGGCCCAAGAGACTAATTTTTCCAGACTTTGCAACACACATCCATATACCCCCCCCCCCCCCAATCTTGTTAAACATAATGCAGATTATCCCTTATCTGGACAGCCAGCATGGTGTAGTGGTTTAAATGTTGGACCATGACATTAGAGATTAGGATTGGATTCCCTGCTTTGCCATGGAAGTCTACAGTGTGACCTGAGGTGAGTTACACACTCTCAGCCCCAGAAAACTCTGTGATAGGTTTGCCTCACACTCACCAAAAGTTGGAAACAACTTGAAGACCCACAACCACCGTAACTCCTTATTCAAAATATCTGGGACCCATGTAGGTGTGCCACATAGTATTCAGATATACATATCCATGATGAGGTATCTTGGAAATAGGACCCAGGTTGAAACACAAAATTCACTTATGTTTTGCATGCGCCCTATACACAGAGGCTGAAGGTAATTTTATACACAATATTTTGTGCATGAAATGATGTTTGTGTACATCAAACCATCAGAAAGCAAAGGTGTTGCTATCAATGTGGACAATTTTGGATTTTGGAATAATTTGGATAAGGAAAACTCAACTCATACCACATTTAAGGAAATGGTATCTAATTGCATTTAGAAAGTAGCTCTCACGAATTAACAAACTTTGCTTCTCCATTCTTGAGATCTTTCTCATTCCCTTTCCCTGTTCCGTGTGACTCACCCCAGTTCTATGTAGTATTTCACTACACAAGCAGGCTAGCCTCTTTTGCATCAAGAGCAATGGGATTTGACTGGCACTAAGTATGAGTCTTCCACCAATGGCCCAACATTATCCATTTATTGCAAAGATCAGCCAAGTTCTTTTCACAGCAGGAGGTGTGCGTTGGGATCTCTCAAGGAGGATTTAATTGCTTCCTCCCTGCCTTCGAGTTAAGCAGCTTATGCTACTAGCCAGACCAATGTCCCTTCTGTGTAGGGCAACTACCCATTTCTGTTACAAGGCTCAGAAATAGCATTATGCTTGTTTTCAAAACAAAGGTCACATTTCAGTAGTGACTCGAGATATTAGCATGTCCCTGTTTTTGTCTCTACCATTGCCAGCGACCTGGACAAGCTCAGTTCTCTATTACTAAGATGTGTTCTTTTTCAAAATATACCGAGGGACTGAATAACCCTCCTTTATCAGAGAAAAAAAAGCTAAAAATCAGTTTTCATGAAATCTCTTCTCTACAGTAGTAGTGATGGAAGGAACATAGAATATTTTTCAAAAAGGTTTTTTAAAAAGCCAAAACACCTTGCCTCTCCAGTGTCCAGAAGGCCTGATGAAAATAATACTGGATAAATGAAAATTTCCCCAATTCATGACTTACTAGCAAGTACATTAATATTCTGGGCATTATTCTAAGCATTATTCTGGGGATGGGCCTGTGAAGAAAATGTTAATTCCTGCACATGTGAATTTTGTGCAGAATAAGCTTCTGAACAGCAGCATTTTGTTTTCTGTGCAAAACAAAACAATGAAAACACGATTGACTCGACAGAATAAGCCAGGGGTAGGCAACTGTTTTGAGCCGGGGGCCGGGTTGCTGTCCCTCAGACAACTGGGGGGCCGAAGCCAAAAAAATAAATTAAATAATTTTGTAAAAATTTAAATAAATAAATAAACCAGGACAAATGTAGGACAACATTTTCAAATGGTGGACACTTTTTTAAAAAAAAGTGGAGGACACGCAAAATTTTTTGCTGATTTTTAAAAAAATGTTAATATAAATGCATGTTTCTGAGGCGTCTATAGACAATTGCCCCCCTTGCCCCTGCGCGCGAGGCCAAAGGCCCCAGCGGCAATCGGCGGCAGGACCTGGCTGGTGCCGGTCCCAAGGCCTCGCCGGGCCGCATCCGGCCCACAGGCCGCAGGTTGCCTACCCCTGGAATAAGCCCTGAAATGTACTATTTGTAAGCTGCACAGTTTTTAAACTTTCTCATGAGAGGAAGAAATTATTCATTGCTTCCTCCAAGAACTAATTTTGCAAAGAATTTTATTCCCATTTCACAGGTAAATTAAGAAGTTATGTGTTACGTTTATCCAGAAGCACCTCCAGTGCTACAGCTAAACTGGACTCCATTTCTTACTGCAATCTCCTGAGGATAAAAAGGATTGCAGTTTTTACTATGCAGGTGGTCCTAAATTTAATCCTGTTGTGTTGACAGAAACCTGTCTCAAACCTTGGAGTCTTGCTGCTAGGTAGCATAGAGAAGTGTCCCTATTATGGTATCACAGATGCCATGACCCTCACAGGCTTTCCCCATGACACATATAGTAAGGTCCAAGGCCCCACTTGATTTTTTTAAAAATTTAACTTGGGTGCCTCCAATGCAAAGCCTGATGCAGAACTGTATCCCATCTTGATTGCCTTTCCTCAAAAAGTATTCTCACAGCAATGGTGAAGATGTGGTCCTCAAGATGGCAGATGTACAGCTCCCAGCAGCTCAAGCTAACATAGCCAACAGGGAGGAATGTTGTTAGGATAAAGTTGACAACATCCAGAGGGTCACACTTCATCCACTCCTAATCTAAAAGAAGGAAAATGGCTGATGATCACAAGTTAAGTACTTCCATGTATAGGATTTCTGTCCACCTATTAAACGATAGATTACCATCAAGCTTGTAGGAAGAGAACTTACCACATTGTCTCAACTTGGAAAGCCCAACCAGAATTAAGGTGACCATATAACAACATACAACACCATGTAACTAAAATCTCTCCACTGGCTACCTATTAGTTTCCAGGCACAGTACAAGGTGTTGTTAATGACCGTTAATACCCTACATGGCTTGGGTCCATTGCACTCGCGGGAATGCCTTCTTCTGTATAATCTGCCCCACACGCTTAGGTCCACTGGGAAAAACTTATTACAGCCAATGCAGACCAGGCTAATGGTGTTTACCAAGAGCAACTTTTCATCTGTAGCTCCTAAACTATGGAGTGGCTTGTCAGAAGAGATTTGACATATCACCCACCTTGACAGCTTTAAAAAGGCTGTCAAGACGGATTTTTTCCGACCGGCCTTCCCTGATTAACCCAAGATTATCCATGATGTCTTGCTCCTGTTATGGTTTTATGATTTACGATCATTTTAATAATAATAATAATAATAATAATAATAATAATAATAATAATAGGGAATCCGGGCGGCTTACAAGAGAGGGGATAATAGACGGTTCCCTGCCCTCAGGCTTACAATCTAAAAAGACACGCCACAAAAGGAGAAGGGAATGGTGGTGGTGGGGGGAGATCAGGTCCAGAATTCTTCTCTCCCTCTGAGGCCTGGACCAAGGCAGATGGACCGGAGGGAGGGCTCTTCTTCTTCAGGCTAGCCCTGATGGAGCTGGGCCAGCCTATTCTCTCCCTCACAGGCCGAAGGATGACAGTTATGGAGGGAGAAGCTTCTTTCTTCAGGCTAGCCCTGATGGAGCTGGGCCAGCCTATTCTCTCCATCATAGGCCAGAAGATGACAGTTATGAAGGGAGGAGCCTCTTTCTTCCAGGCTAGCCCTGATGGAGCTGGGCCTGCCTGGTCAACTCCCTCATGGGCCAGAGGATGAGTTTTAATATTTAATGATTTTAATTGTACTGTATTATAGTTTTATGTATCATAATTTTGTGTTTATTTATGAAGGAAAGCAATGGGATGTATTTTACTATGTTGTATGTTTTTTATTGTATGCTGCCTCAATCCTTGGAAGAAGTGGGATAACATTTTTATTATTATATTTCTAGAACATCTGAACACTTATTTCCTTTCATTGTGAAGACTGTACATTAATTCCTATCCTGTGGCTTTTTGATTTCTTCAAAAAGAAAGCTGGTAGGGAATTGTATTGAACTGGAGCTAGTAGTGCTGCATTTCTGTGGCTGCTGCCACATGAGGGATTTCATAGTTGGCAGAGGAACGTATGGGATGTATGTGTTAACTTTCCATTCTGTGGTTGATTCAGTTGGTTTGTTCTAGTTGGGATATAGTACATGGTTAGGTTCACATATTCTAGGGAGGAAGATGCAAGTATGGACAAAGGACTAAAGTCACAGGGTTTTTTTACACTACAAAATTATAGCACTATGGATTCCATTTGAATGCTGTGGCTGCATTTTATGGAATCCTGGGATCTGCAGTTTAGGGATGGGGCGCAGCTAAAGATGCTTCACAAAACTACAAATTCCAGATTACACAGTAAAGTGGAACCATAGTGCTATGGTTATGTAGTGCAGGAGAATTTTCTTTAAGTTTCATGCCCATTTAACCCTCTGTTCCACCACAAAATTAGCTCTAATGTGTGTCCTTCCTAGACCAGCAGATCCACTCTAGGAATCTCAGGTCCAGAAATGAGTGAGCAGTGCCTTTTTCCAATGTTATTGGATACAGCGCACCTGCGCCATATGCGGGAGCACCAAATGTGGATTCAAGGTCACACAGACGGCAAGCCCCCATAGAATGAATGGAGTGAGCACCTGTGCTGCATGTGGGAGCACACCCCATTCATACAAATGGGACTTGAGGCCCCGTGTTTTTTGCCTTAAAAGGGGGGAAAGGTCCAGAATGGGGCAAATGCAGACTGTACTGCCATTCGGCCAAAAGAAAGCCACTGATAGATGCTCATAAGAATCTTTTGGTCTATTAATTTTTCATTGATGATGACTGGACAAATAACTAAGTATACTGAACTGCAATGCTGCAGGTTCCCAATTATATGAGCTTCAATTCCTCCCATGAATAGTGAAATGTATCTTCAATCTCTGATCAGATTATATTTGTATGAATTCTATCAGATGTCAGAGAGCCATTTTTAATACATAAGTTTTAAAAAAAAGCAACCCTTATCCCAAAGATCCCCAGCACACTCAGGACACAGAACAGAGGCAAATCACTGCAAAGTTACAAATTTATATATTTTTGAAATAAATACAAATAATTCATTAATAAAAACTTTCCCCAAATAGACAAGTTTAGCCTCTCGATTACAGCCCACTGTTGCTCCATATAAAACACCCAGTATACCTCTGAAGTTGTCTTTCATAAAAGAGGTGCTTAACCTAGACTAAAGATCAGCTCTCTTGAACTACCCAAGTTATTTAGCTGTTGAGATGCTTGATGCTTTAAATGCTTGATATCCATCATTCATTAGCTATATTAAGAGTTGTGATACAGCAAATCGAAAGCCAGTGGAAAAAAAAACTGTAAAATCTACTATTCCCATCTATGCTTGAAATCTGCTGAGTTACCCTTAGCATCCCAAAATGCAGCTCTGCAAATACGGGGAGGAGAGCATTAAGTTGCAGAATCAATGTATTTTTACATTTACAGTCATTCAAATTAATCTCCATTACAGCCTTGCATCTCCCAACCCTCATAAACATGGCGAGATACATTTATAAAGCACCAGTTCTAAGCCTTAAGTTTTAGAACTCCAGCAATGTGGCAGTTACCTCTACAGTATAATCATTATATAACATTTCCACAGTTCTACAACTTATTGCTGGAGTTGGAACTGCCAAAATGCCTCAAGCCAGCAAACAAACAAAATTAAACATCAACTCATGGCGAAAATGGAAGATCTTCCAAAACCACATGCAATTGCCCTAAGTAGTGAAACTATGCCAACTAGCTTAGCTGTCTCCTAATGTTCTTTGAGATGCAAAACCAAAAACCAAACTTTATACATTCCTTTGAGAGGGTTTTGAACATTAATTTCACTTGGGTAAGGAGATTAAGTTCTAAAAGGGGAAAGACTGCAACTAAAACTTAGGTAATATGACATAAAGGCTTACATTTTGCTCACTCACCTGAAAGTTGCATCAAGTTCCCTATTGTAATTATCACATGTTCATGTAGGGAAAATGGCCTGGAACACTACTCAAAAGGCCAGACACATGTTACCATGTGATTAATATGTACAGATTTAAGTAACTCCAGCTTCAACCTGAGGCTAACAAGCCTTTCATCATGCTTTTCTCCTTAAAGCGAACCTTTCCAGTCAAATGGGGCAATTTTTAATGAACTGTAAAATAAGAGAAGGAGGTGAACTATCTGCTTCAAAATTTTTGTTTCTTAGCAGACCTCAGGCAGTTTAGGTGTCTATTTTGTTTACAAATGTTGTTAGCTTTACCTCTGGACATGTTTTAAAGCAATCTAGAATTAGTTGGAGGAAAAAAACTGCAGCGATCTCTGTTAGGGGAACAGAGCCATGGAGATGTCTGCTTTATTGGTCCCTGTTGAATTCTGGGTGGAGGAGAAAGCCATGTGTTACAGAAAACACTTTAGGTTAAATATTATGATACACTGTGGGTGGCTGTCACATCTTGCTTCCAACTCATGCCCATTTAACAGGAAACTTCCATTGACTTGGGGCTTGGTTGCTTGTTTGCGGAATTAGGAGTGAGCTCAATGTGGGTGTCTGTGTGAGAACGACTCCGGACACCCTCTCCAGTGTGAGATCTGCTCCGGGATCCTTCCCCAGTATGGGATCTGTTCCTGCCACCTTCAAGGGAAGAGACGCTGGAACCAGATGCTGTGCGAGATCTCATTAATCTGGTCATGCTTGCAGAAGGCACTACAAAGAAAAAAAAACATACACCCAGTGTCATTAATTCAGGAGGCCATTAAAAAAAGTAAGTAAATTATGGAGAAGAGTGATCAAAGTATGCAACATAAAACAGAAAAATCTACAGGTTTTGAGAAGATTATATAGAAAGTGGGTGAAGATGGTTTTACTGGCAAACCTAAGGGAGGTAGCTTTGTCCACTTCTGGAACCTATAATACAATACGAGGAAGCTTTGCACTTAAAAGTCTACATTCAATTGCTTGCCTTCTCAGACAATCACATAACCATGCAGACAATGGGGTTGTGATTTTTACAAAGCATGGGGGTATGGCTAAACGTGTGACATCTCCATCACTGGTCTGAACCCATTTTGCCCCTTCATACAAGTAACTCATACCACTATTTCATTCAATTCCTTGCATGTCCCTACAGAAGCAGGCTACAAATATCTGTGACAAATGGGGAACTTCAATTTCTTCAACAAAATCTACTCTGAATCCAAATGGACAAAGCCACCTTTTCAATTACACTGCCCCTCCCAATTCATAGGGGATCTATTCCAGACCCTCCTGCGAAAATGGCAACTCGCAAATGTTCAAGTCCCATTGAAAATAATGGCACATGTGGGCATGTGCCACCATTTTATCTCTTCCTGCTTATCTGTACCATGAAGAGCAAGACTGTGGACTCCATGTCTGTGAAAAGGGAGGGACAAGTGTATATCTATTATACACCTCATTGATATATCACATACTCATGAATTCCAGAACAAAGAACTTAATGTTGCATTTTTTTCTTTTGTAACTCTGGAAAATAAAAGACCCATTTTTGTAACTTGGCAACAAAATCACAGCACAGCAAGTGTTATTTTCATACATGATATACTTACTGTATCCCATTCCTTGGATAAAGTATTTGAAAGCTTCAGCAAGTTTTGCAGGCTGTAAAAAGAAAGCATAACATCATTTGAAGAGACTGACACAAGGATTTGAGGTCTATGGTGTGTTTCTGTAGATAAATGAGAATTGCCATGTTGGTATTTCTGATATCCTCATACAAAAGATACACCAAAGATGCAGCTGCCCTACTGAAGTCAAGGAGATCTATCTCTAGGTAGTAGCAGGATATCAATCTAAGTACATCGATCACACTTTTGGTTCAAGAAATATTCTCCAATTCTCCTCATCATTGCCTCCCTTCCTAAATATGTTCCAAATGTGTCTACAAGGTTCATCTACCACCAGGTTGGGGAAAATATGGCACTCCAGATGCTGGGACTGCAATTTCACTATGGGATATAGTGATTAAAGTTGAGAAGAAAGGCAGTTTAATAACATCTGGAGGACCACAATTTGGTCTCCCAGTTAGGTCTCCCAGAGCCTCTGCCTAAAAGCAAAACCAATGCAAACAACTGATAAACCAACTGAGAGTTATTGCCACCCAGGGTGAGCTGGTAATGGCTCAAGTTCAGCATCAATCCTCATTACTACAGCCCATATGCCCTTGAAGAAAGGTGTGCTCATAAAAGGCTGAAAAGCTTTAAAACCTGAGTGAGAAACTACTGTCCTTCTAGATGAAATTCAACTATCAGATGTTCCCATAAGCATGGCCAGTGGGAGCTTTAGTCCCAAACAACTGGAAGGGGAAAAGGCGTCTCACCCTTGCCTTAAAAATATCAGCAGCACTGATGCTATGGCTAATGTCCAAAAAGACTAAGTTAGATTCTGATCTATTCAGACTGTCATTCAGCTACACTCTGCTGGACAAGGAATAAGCCAAATGTGTTACCCTTAAAAGACATCACGAAAATCGGGAAAAGACAATATATGGACTTAGCTGCTAGAAATGATGCTAGAAACATGCATGTATCAATCCAGGGTATTTTGGGTTGGACCACACTGTTTTTGTGTAAACTTCAAACTCCTCAACCAATCACATGATCTTAACAGCAGTTCATTATTACACTGCATCTAAGTTGATATTCTCTTATAGGGAAAAGGGAGCTACTACAGTAGTATTTTAATATCCAGGTTCAAACCATTCACCCTAGACTTTGGTTAAAACAAAGTGAATTTACTGTTATATACCTTCCTCCAACATATACAATAAGAAAAAACAGCATCCCTCAGTGGGTTCTTTGCTCAGATCTTACCTGAGAAATTTGAGGAAGACCACCACAGTCAGCCATCTATTTAAAAAAAAAGGAAGATCTTCCTGGTTAAATGGGCATGGGAAGGTCCTTTTATGCTTAAGAGCTACTCTTTAAAGAATCCTTATTTTGTTATATACACTGCATTATTACTGAACAGGCATTTTATTGCAATGTGAAAAGCAGGTCTTACAAAAGGAACAAATATGTACTGTAATTCTTCACTATTTTTTTTTTCTTGAGGGAAAGAAGGAATCATTTTAGCAACTTTCTTCCTACTGCAACAAAATCTCCAAAAGTTTTTAAAGCCTACGTATTTACAATTTGGAATTTATTCTGCAAAAAATTCTCACAGGGTTATTTCTCACAGAAAACAGCATTTTTTGCATAGAAAAAGCAACATTTTGAACAGAAAATTCTATGTTCTACAAAAAAACAACTGCATGCGAGCGTTGAGCAGAATTCTTTCCATCCCTAATAAGAAAAGCCTGGCTCTAATTCTGGGCAACAGACTACTGTTCTGAGACAAATATTGCATCATTCTTGGGATAATATTCATGAAAGACTGTGTCTCTTGCCTGCAAATCAGGGGGGGGGGAAATGCTTTTGCAAACTGGCATCACCACTTTAATTGGAATCAGCCATCCCCCTGCCCACATTAAAATGTTGTTGTTTTTCTAAAGCTAGGACAGCATTCTACTATGGTGAGTGAAGACCCACTGTCTTCTTGTAGATTAGTTACATGCATGCCATGTTCCCAGGACAGTGAAAGGATTTAACATTAATCTGTGACTTTGGGGTGGTGGTGGTGGTCAAAAATGTCATCTCTTTGTGTAGAAGCATTTGCTCCTTGTAAAGAATACATCCTTTTACTATCCATGCCACTGAACTTGCAATGCCCACAGAAACTACAAGGTATTTCCAACCCCCCCAAAAAATAACACTGAAAGTTTCTTGATGAACAATCCATCCGCCTTGGAGAAAAAGAAATGTTTTAATCTATGTATTAAAAATGTAATTTTGGGATGAGGTTTATCAGTAAGGAACCCTCAACTCCACTAACTGTCATCTCTGTCTTGGACACTTTGAGGTGGAAAGTGCAGCAAGGAATCCCAATCTCTGCAAGATCCACTCTATCCATGATGATTCAAGAGGAAGTCAGTAGATAATACTCCATTCCCCATCACAGGAATCTTGCCTAGGAAGGAAGGAATTTTATATTACCTGGTCTCATCCACTTTTTGCCTTTCTGTGTGTGCACAAAAAGGACAGAACTGCTACTAGGGTTATAAGAAGGTGGCCAGCAATGAGTGAGATGAACTGAATGCAGGGCAACTAGCCAGGAAGATTGTTAAATCAATGTGTGGGGAAGTGTACATATTAGTTTTGTGGGTTCTCAAGAGAAGGAAGGCTGTAGTCATGAATGTTGTACCCTGTTCTTGAGGTGAGCTAGGGTGAACTGTCCCCAGCATGCAAGACTGAAGGTGTACAATTGCTGCCTGTGCCACTGGGCACTCATGCTATGTATGCATAATTGTACCCATGTCCCAAATTCAGCCAGTACACATTGGCTCCTTTTGTTATATACACTGTATTATTACTGAACAGGCCCTTGTGTGTAGTGTATAGAAACTGCCTCTACCATGTTCTGGGATTTAGTAGGCTAGGGTAGTGGTGCTGCCAAGGGTACTAGAGACATGGCTGGTGTCTCTCGGTTATCATTTTTATTCCTGCTTTATTTCTCACATTCTACTTGTGAGGGGAAAAATACCACGAATCTATAGGTAAACTGATGGCTTGTATACAGGGTGATTAAAAAGAATGGTGAAAAAATAAAGCCATTCTTACTTGGTTTTTTACCATTCTTTTTGAATCATCTTGTATTATGGTTAGGAATGTAAAGGGGTGCCCTTCAACCATTTCAGATTTCAGACTAATTTATCTATATTAAATTAAGATAAAAACAAACACAGCTTTTAATGAAAGAGGCTGAAAAATAAATGGTACGAGCCACTGGAAACTAACATGAACCGACTGTCAAATGCTGGACAAACTGAATTAAAGGCCAATAACTTAATAGGTTTTGCTGTATTAGATTTTGCTTAATATATTTTTGCTGTACGTGTGTAATTTCTCATCAACTAGGTGGCAAAGATGGGAGGAGATGAACTGGTGCCCTTTGTTATATGACCTTCTGGAAATAACTCTCAGAAGGATTAAAATCCATTATGGAATGAGTTTCTAAATGCAGTACTAGAAGCATTATCTTTTGACCTCTATCATTGCTTTGAGTCCTAATGCATGTTCAAGAATATAGGTTGGCCTCTTTGAACACTCGGGAAAAGCTGGACTAGCTCCACAAGTTCTGGCTTTCTCATACCTTTCTCTTTCTCTGTGCCTCACACTGATTTAACAACTCTGTTATTGTTAGCTGCCTTCAAGTCAATCTTGACCCATGGCAACCCTCTAGATGAGACATCTCCAAGATTCTCTATCCTCTACTGCTCTGCTTAGTTCCTGTAAATTCTTGCCTATGACCTCTTTAACAGAGTCCCATCCATCTAGCATGCAGCCTTTCTCTCTTTCTACTTCCCCCCACCTTTCCCAGCATTGCTTTTTCCAGTGAATTGTGCCTTCTCTTGATGCGACCAAAGTATGACCGTCTCAGTTTAGTAATCTTGCCTTCCAGGGAGATTTCAGGTTTGATCTATTCTAGGGCCCATCTGTCTGCCTACAGAATACTTAGTACTCTCCTCCAGCACCATGTCTCAAATGAACTGATTTTCTTCCTATCTGCCTCCTTAACTGTCCAGGCTCTCATATTCATCCATTGTAATATGGAATACAATGGCTTGTATGATTCTAACTTTCATGTTCAGTTGTATATATTTGCATTTTAGGATCTTTCCTAGTTCTTGCTTAGCTGTCCTCCTCATTCTTAGTCTTCTTCTGATTTATTAACTGAAGTCCCCATTCTGGGGAACTAATAGCTAGTGTAACAATTATTAGCTAGTTTAAGTCCCCTAAAAAACAAACAAAAAACTTTCTCATCATGAACTAGTCACTGGGGTTCAAATACTCTAAACTGGGAAGTTCATTTCTTTAATGACAGTTTAAGTCTTATGAAAGCTGAAGAATTCTGCTTTTCAACATTATTCTTTTTAACCTGTGTTGTTTATTTTATTGCTTTTAATTTAATGTATGCATTAATCTCCATTGTTCTTTGTAGAGTGTACACCACTGGCAGGTCTTTATTTCATTTTATTTAATTTTAATTGATGGTATGTGCACTGCTGTGTAAATCTACAGTGCTTTATATATCATCATCATCATCATCATCATCATATTATTATTATTATTATTATTATTATTATTATTATTATTATTATTATTATTATTATTTGTTACCTTTAAGAGTGTTGTCTTTGTTGGGTCAAGTTTAGCATTGCAGTCAACCTGTTTAGAAAAGGGAAAGAAGAAGAAAAGTTGAGTTTTCCATTTACATTGAGTAACCATGATTATTTGGTGCAGACTTCCTGAAGTTAGGTTAAACCTGGAAACAATGGAACTCTGGGTCAAGCTGCACATAATACTATACCTGTCAAGTGAAGCTACATTGTAATAACAGAAAAAGCAGGCTTCAGGTCCTATGATGCAAAAGAAGTTAATTGCTTCCAATAGACAGCTCTCTTGGTATCAAACCCAGGTTACTGTTTTGTCTTTGGAGGGAAGCTCCAAAAAGTGCTCATGGGAGGTTCTCTCCCAAGACAAACAATAGCAGGGACTGTGACATGGGAGGAAAGATGAACTCCTTCCCCACATGCCAGGATCTTGATTCTGATCATCTGCCTCCTGAGTGTATCCACATTTGCAAAAGCCCATATTTGCATGGAAAAGAATGGTACCACAGGTATCTTGTCCCCAAGATTAGCCCCTTTACAACTAAAGTCAGACACACTGCCTGGTGCCTTTTCCCATATCAGTCAAAAAAGAGATACTACACATAATATTTTTAAACCGTTTTACTTGAGAGTTTATCCTCTCATGTTCCTGTGGCCTGTTTCATATGATCCTTTTTTCAACACGGAAATCTTCTCAGTACACACATTGGGTAGGAAGTAAAAAATAGAGAGTAGGTTTGGGCATAGGCAACAGCTGGGAGTCACACAACTGTGCCGTATTCCCTAATAATTGGTGTGTGTGTGGGGGGGGGGATAACTTCTACAGAGACTGGGAAACAATTTACCATGTTTTTAGGTTTTCTCATGACATTTTAGGCCCAGGAAAACCTTTTTGCAATAAAAAGTGAACTATAAATTAACTTTCATGTGACTCACTACTAGAAAAAAGCTCCTCTGCAACAGTGGAATTATGGCCTACCTCACAGGGTTGCAGATAACAGCACCAGTAAACTGCTGTGAGCATTAATTTAGATGGAACATGAGATGTTCAAAACAAGCAGGATGGAAGTAGTATGGAGTAGAATTACTTCCTATAGTTGGGTTTGTGCGAGAAACTAGTATGAAAATGCATGTTTTATCTGTACTTACCACAGCATCAACTGCAGGAGAGCTGTCTCCAACCACCAAGAGAGCAGGGCACCTGAAAGGAAATCAATGAAGTCCTTATGGGCTTCAAGCTTTTCAGGAAGTGATTCAAACTATCATTGCAGATGTTTAGGCTGTCACTTGAACAACCCAAAGATAAACTTGCAGTGTCTCTAAGAAAATGAACTGCCTGCTTCATCTGTCTGGTTCATCTAAACTGTTTTACTGAAGTAAAAAAAAAAAATGTGGAGTTGAAGGCTTTCACGGCTGGCATCCATAGTTTTTTGTGGGGTTTTTGGGCTATGTGGCCATGTTCTAGAAGAGTTTTCATCCTGACATTTTGCCAGCATCTGTGGCTGGCATCTTCATAGATGCTGGCAAAATGTCAGGAAGAAAACTCTTCTAGAACATGGCCACACAGCCTGAAAACCCCACAAAAAAACTGTAAAAAAGATGCTTTTCAGGCCAGTCCACAGAAACATCACTGGGTTGAGTCTAATGGAGAACATACTATGATTCAGACCTTCCAGATGCTGCTGGACTACAAGTCACATCAGCCCTAGCTGGCAATGCTAATGATGAGAAATGGTGGGAGTTGCAATTCCACAACATTTGGAAACCTACACTTTGTCCATCCTCTAATTTACAGGATGCTGTCTTTCTTGTCATGGTAAGAAAAACTCTGTCTCACTGTAGGCATTTCTACTAGGTTATAACATTCATTCAGTCCTCATGACATCTCAGAGATAGAACAATCACACAGTTTCTACACAAAGCCAAGCTAAAAAGACAACACAGAACCTTGAGAGGAACAAGGCTGATAGACACTAAAAGGCACACACAGCTATCCAGAATAGAAGACAGCACCCAGTTCAAATTGTACTTGACCTGATTTTTGAATCAGCAAGTTCAAAAATCCAGCCCACACAATATATACCCAACAAGTACAAAGAAGGTACTTCAACAGTATTACCAGTGTTACAAACATTGCAAACATATATACACCAAGTGAATAGACAGGCAGGCCAGCCATGGTATGAATGAACAAACATCTAACCTCTATACTATCATTGTGAAATATCAATTGTGAATTTTGAATGATGAATTTTAAATGTGGGTTGTTTTATTATTTGTCCTTTTAAATTGATGTATGTTTTAACTAATGCCTTTTAACTGATGTTGTATGTCTGTTAATTGTTGTTGTTCCCCACCTCAATCCATAGGAAGATGCAGGTAGGAAATATTAATTCTAATATGAATAACAATAATAATGTTCTTCAGAAGAGTTATCCATCCTGAACAATCAAAAGGGGTTTTGGGAGGGGGGGATCAGACACTGTCTACATTCTATGTGGCAGATTTGTGGGCCTTTAGTTTTACTCAAGACTGGTGAAGTGGCAGCTCATTCTGAGACACAATAGCTTGGAGACTGTTTAATTTATTTTAAGATTAAAATAACAGTCTCTAGTTAGAGCCAGCATGGCATAGTGATTTCAGCACTGGACTATGATTCTGGAGAGAAGGGTTCAGATCCCTATTCGGCCATGAAAACCCACTGGGTCACATTCTCTCAGCCTCAGAAGCTGTCAATGGCAAACTCTAAAGAATCTTGTCAAGAAAAATCTGTGACACGGTTCATCTTAGGGTCAACCATAAGTCATAAAAGACTAGAAGGCAAACACTACAACCACATTGTTACTTACCAATTTACAACTAGTAGAATAAGGTTTTAAAGGTGCCCCCTCCCCAATTTGATAATCAAATGTCCTAACAGGAAAAGTCTTCTTTTTTTACTTTTCAAGGAAGCCTTTTTTTCCTTTTCTTTTTGAGTACCAGAGTGGCGTAGTGGTTTGAGCACTGGACTACAACTCTGTAGAGACCAGGGTTTGACTCCACATTCTATCATGGAAACCCACTGGGTGACCCTGGGTGAGTCACAAACTCTCAGCCCCAGAAAATTCCATGATAGAGTCGCCATAAGTCAGAAATGACTTGAAGACACACAATAACAACCTCTCTGAAATAGCAGTAGGGCTCCCTTCACACTCTGCCATCAGGTTGCCAGATTGCCAACAAAATAGGAAAAGTCACTGCACACTTCTGTATCTCTTGGTAATCAGGACAGCTGAAGAGTAATCCAGTTAACCTCTTGATTTTCTGTGTACCTAAGTCTGTAAGCTCTAGCCTGATGAGCCACAAAAAGGTAAGACACTAAGATGCGTCTACGTCACCTTTTTCATAGATGAGATTAAAGAGCAGCTTGGTGTCACCATGAACATATAACCTTCTCACGTTTACTGTTCAAGCTAGCGCTTTAAAGGTCAAGGAAGAACTATCTCAGGTGGGTAGAGAAGGAACTAACTCAGATGACAAGAGAGTATTCTAGGAAGAGGGCAGGGCACAAAGTCATGGGGATTCTTTTTCAGATAATGCTCTACTTACGGCTAGCATGTCTGCTCATCAACTAGGACACTGTGCCTCCTGGCTCTACTGGAATCCTCTGTTGCTATCAGTTCAACTGATTAAAAATAACAATTCCTGGAGTTTTAAGAGAACTTTTGAGTCACTGGGGCTTATTTTTTTATTATTATTATTATTATTTTTTTGGCGTGGTGAAAACTGAAAGCAGTAGCCAAGATTCCTGGGATTTAGCATGGAAAAAGACAAGAGGCTAAAGGGATCCCATATAGAATCCCTTCCAGAGCCATTAGCCTTACCCTGTGGCTACCAGCTTTACACTTTGTCTCATCTCACTTCAGGATGACAACAGGGGATCTTTCTACTATTCTAGGCAGCAACCTTCAGGCCTGACACTTCCTGAGAATGCCTACTCCTACTTTTTGTGTAACACACATTACTAAAGTATGAAGAGAGATCTTGTAGCGCCTTTGAGGCTAACTGTCCAGAAGTAACAATCTTTTGTAGACTTGGTCTACTTCCTCATATGCATCTGACTTAACTACAATGCATCTGTGGAAATAGACCAAGTCTATGAACGCTTATGCTACCACTTCTCTATTCCAGTTAGTGTCAAAGGTGCTACAAGATCCCTTTGCATACGGATATTTCAGACTAACACGGTTACATCTCTAAATTCTACCACACTACTACAGGTTGAGTATCCCTTATTCAGAAATTCCAAATCCTTCAAAACCCCAAATTACCACAAATTGTCCATATGGGTGGCTGAGATAGTGGCACCTTTGCTTTCTGATGGTTTGACATACACAAACTTTGTTTCATGCACAAAAAATATTATCTTCAGGCTATCAGTATAGGGTTGTATATGAAACAAGAACGAGTTTTGTGTTATGTATTGGTTTATTATTTTTAGCATTTTTTTTATTTTCATCATACAACCAATTTCATGTTTAGACTTGGGCCCCATCTCTAAGGTATTTCTTTATGTATATGCAAATATTCCAAAATCTGAGAAAAATCCAAAATCCCAAACACTTCTGGTCCCAAGCTTTTCAGATAAGGGATAATCAACCTGTACTATAAAATCTCAGGTTATATCACACTACTGTATTTCATGTGCTTAAATGATAAAATTATTTTAATCATTATTATTCAACAGTGCATACTGAAATATTGAAAAGCCAGTCTAAAGTGATGTACTCCAGGGTCTCACTACCAGCCAGTTCCTATATTATTTATTTATTTATCGCTATATATTTACACATATTACATATTGCAAATTGCTTCCATTGGACTAACATAAGTTTATCATGCACATCAGCAGTATGAAACATGTAGCCTTTCAAGAATTGTTAGACTGTATCTCCCATCATTCTTCATAATTGGCTATGGATGATGGGAATTTCAGTCCAACATCCAAAGCCATTTCCCATCCTGATGCAGATGGTGTTACTTATGTTTGTGAATGCTTGTATAACCTGTATCTTAATGGACTAAATAAACTTGCTTGAACTGATGTTTTCATTCCCTAGCTTAATTTTTATGACTGATACATAAGAATCTGAGAAAATTCATTCTTCTCCTTCTGCAGCCCATGGAGATCAAACAGATTATGATAACTACTTACTGTAGAGTAACAACAGTTGTTCCAGGCATAGGACGCTCAATGTCTAGGTCTCTTCGGCTGAAAAACAGGAAGTGGACAAATAAGGACTTTTGCGCAACTTCCAAACATGGCTTCCATAAAAAATAGGAGGAAATCATCATGATGCACAGTTTGCAACACATGATTTAGGCTACATGGAACCCCTTTGGCAGATCAAGGATCTTCACCAACTTTAACCTCTAAGTTTTCATTTGAAGACTGTCGAGAAGCAGATGCTTGAAAAACTTATTTGGCAGAAAAGAATTGCTTTGTACTGTTTTGTATGCATGATCTTAAATTCCACAATTTTCTATCTTCCTGCCTCTCTTCACAATTGTCCTTCAAGGAGCTATAATGTGAGTTTGACTATGCAGAGTATCAATCATGAAGAGACATAATGCAAAATGCAGAATGATTAATATACAGTGGTACCCCGGGATACGAAATGACCGCCTTACGAAATTTCCGGGATACGAAAAAATTAGATAGGAAAAAACTGTTCCGGGTTACGTTTTTTTTTCCGGCTTACGAAAAAAATTTTTGGTGCTTTTCGGCGCTTTTTCGCACGAAACGCAGCTTTCCAGCGCTAGCGGCTATGGCTTTTTCGGGTTACAAAAAAAATCGGGTTACGAACGCCGCGGCGGAACGAATTAATTTCGTAACCCGAGGCACCACTGTAATTCACAATACAAGTTTACAGCTTCAGTTATCAGTCTTTTCAAAAGATCTCTACATAGATGTATCAAGAAGGAAAAATACAAGTAAAACTAAGCTTATGCTATAACAGCTATCTAGACGATCTCAAAGGTAGCCTGTGTTGGTTTTCTGCAAATGGGTACAAAACATGTTGTCCTAGGCAAACTGGATAATCTACTAGTAGATTACCTGTTGTAAGAGTTGACAAAGAGATGCAGATTGTTTTGATTCATGTCATTGATGATGTGCTGGCGGTAAGTGTTGATCAAATCGTGACTATCATGAATGTCTTCCTAAATTTAAGAAAAGCTTTTGATAAAAAATAGCAGAGTATAGAGCACCTAATGTCAGGCAATATAAATACTGTCCTTTAATAGCTATGGTGTTCCTTAAGCTACAAATTTGTGTAAATCCTTTGCAGTGTAAAAGTATGATTCCTTTTTCTACACCCTGCAAACAGAGTGCAGATGTTCAAAAACTGACAGCAAAATATGCAATATAGAACTTTGCTCCAAAAAGGCAAATTGTTCAACTTAAAGATATACAGAATAAAATTATCATGACTTTTTAATCAACAGGTATTCCAAGAGCCAAAAATACTAAAATAATCACAGTGCAAAGTTATAGAAATACAAAAATTAATAGATTTCTCTATATTTTCAGTCCAGGTATTCTTCAACTCTGATTGAGAACCCATCAGGAAAAAAAGAGGAAAGGCAGAGACTGTTTGAAACAAGAAGTCTCTATGAACCCATGGCAGTTGAAGTCAAATGAGTAGAAAAACAGATCTTATGTAAATAGTCCTTGAATATTAGATTCAATGCACAACAAATTGTAGTTAAGTTGATTACTAGCTCTTTTGCCGCATATGAGTATGGCATCATTAATATGGAAGGCTGGACCTTAATTCAGGTGTTATAGAATACACTTACCTTGCTAAAAAGATGTGAAATGACCATGTCTGGTAGAGCATGAGCCCATCCAGAAATCTAGAGAGATGAAACACACACATTAGCACAACTCAAACATTTTATATGGTTCCACAAGAGCCAGTGGTAAAGTGTACAGTTCAGCTTGTCACAGACCCTTGCCCCTCTCTATCATCATACCATGCTGGAAAACTCCCTATTTTAAGCACTGAATGATGTAATTAATTAGATGAATAACATTTTTGTAGCCCATTAGATTTATAGCCCAATTCTAATGAGTTACATATGATCAATAAAACTTTGAAGGTAAAAGTATTTTACTGAAAATCTCCAAGCTACAAAATTCAGTAAAAAAAAATAAGTCCAATTTAATAATATATAGCAGGATTATGAAAAAGAGAGATTATCTATTTCATTCTAAACAAGATACTATAGTGACTACATTTCAGGGCTTGTTCATATGTGTCACATTATCTGTACCAACTTTTAAATTTTCCTGACATCAATTACAATTGCCATTTCATGGATTTATACAAGTATGTACCATATTTCGGCTATACCATCTGTTTACTGTTTTTAAAATCCAAACTGAGTTTTTCAACATTAACATCAGATTGTAGTGCATTTCCTGTGTATCATTGCTACATCTGGGGATGGGAGAACAACAGCTCTTATTTACTCCATGACCCTTTTCAAAACAGTTCAAGTTGTATGCATGCAATAGTCACAGATACAAAAAATAGGCTTTCCTCCCTAAATGTAATATTTACCTTGGTTGCTGCCCAGTCCATCCATCCCTCAGCACATGGGTTGACATTAATAAGCACAAGTCCTTCCACCATATCAGGATAATTAAGCTGCAGAATGAATGTATATGAATCCAGATGCATTGGAGAAGCAAAATACAACATGGGAACTTTTGTTTTAGGAGGACATTTAAAATGTGAGAAGGCCTGTGAAAAGTGAATTTTTAGTTCTTTGAAGGAGATTTTGCCTTTGTGAAAGTGAGCAGCCACTTTGTTCCAGTGGAAGAAATGGCATTTAATTCAAATCTCAGACAGATTAAGACTGGCTAACACACACTCTGGATTTGTAACACTCAACAACATTCTCAGTATTGCTACAGGAAAGACTCCAAATGAGGTCTCTTGTTATTGTGCACTTTCAAGTCATTTCCAACCTATGGCAACCATAAGGTGCACCCATCACAGAGTTTTCCAGGGCTGAGAGAATGTGACTTGTCCAAGGTTACCCAGCAGGTTTCTATGACTGAACCCCAATCTCCAAAGTCCTAGTCCTACACCCAAACTACTACACCACACTGGATCTCTAGATTACTTTCTCATTGAGAAAAAATAAATGTAAAGTATTTTTACTCTATGCTCCTTCTATACAAATCATATTTGCAAACATTCAGCAAGGATGTTAAGGACTTCAGTTTTTAAAACTAGACACATCTTAACAAATTAGAATTCTGCAGGCCAGAAACACATTAGTTATCCAGTAACTCTGAGGGAAGCCTAATACTTACAGCAAATCTGGTTAAGATGTAGGCACCAGCTCCAGTTCCCATTCCAATCACACTTTTCAGTCTGTAGAAGCAAATTATGAACAATTAATTCTTGGGTACACAGCTCTGATTTCTAACAGTCTCTTCTCCCAAACTTCCTGATACATCCATTTCAAATTCAGGTGCACTCAGTAGTATCTCTTCATACCACTATGGGAGAAGTTGGAAGGCACAATTGCCCCATAGAGTATCAATCCTGTTATCACCTTATCACCTCTATAGGCATTTATTTTTCAATAACAAAGCATACTAAAAACAAGTCACCATAGTCTCTAACAGAGCATAATTTGTTTAAACAGATAGACTCATTTATTATGTTGGTTAATTTAAAAGTAGCCAAGGAGTAAAACTGTGGAAAAGGCTACACTCAGGACAACACAGATTGGTGTAAACAGCATCTGTTGTCACAAAGTGAAGGACACAAGCCATTAATTTCCTGTTCACTAATTATACCTTTAAATCAGTATCATTTCTTGACCAAGTAAATATCCAGAGGGAAAGCAATAAAAAGTCAGAGTTGCTTATTGTACTGGCAAATAAATATACACTAGATAAGAAAAGCTGACTCTTGTTTACTGAATAGGTTAGCTGTCATCTGTATTCATACACCATTATTTTTTCTCACTGGACTGTGACTTCAATACCCAAAGTGTTGATCTCTCTTTGTAAAACCAGCTTGTAACTCTGTGAACCAACAAAAAAGGGCTACTTCAAGTAAGCATCAGAAAGTTCAACAAGAAACGAGTATAACTAAGTCCATGAGATGTTACGTTTTTTCAGGGCACACTTGTGATATTGCTCTGCAGCCAGAAAATGGCTTGACTCAAATGACACCAATGTATATGAATGACTCTACTCACCCAAACTGTTTTAAAATTCCAGGAAGCATTTCAGCCAGTTGATCCATAGAAGGGTACATGTACCTACAAAACACAATTATTGAAGAGGCACAACTTAAACAAGTTTTGGTAACTATTAATAGATAGGATGCTACTACTCTTAACTAGGAAATCCAAAGGAAAGACTTCAGACTTCATTTAACTCATTTGGTGTCACTGGTGGTGAATCAAGTTCACCAGTTTACCTAGGCTGAAACTATAACCTATAAAATAACCTTTCTTGAGATAAAAAAATGGGGGGGGGGGAACCTGGCTGTATTTGTTTAATAGGTGAATTACTCCCAAATGTTGGAACAATTTAGAGGCTGAATCCAAGTAAAGGTCCATGTTACAAGGCTGTCATAGAAATCTATTTAGAAAGATTTGTGTCCAAGGATTGCAGAAGGAAAGAATACATACAAAAGGACACTGTGAACAAAATGCTTTGCTCCCTGAATATAGCATGAACACAAGAAGTCTAGTTTTCAGACGGGTGCTTTTTAAAGGCAGGGAGATAGGATTCACCACCTAGTGTTTGAAGGATTCACCTCATAGTGTGTGAAGCTACCACAAAGTGAACATATTTCTAAGAGTAAGAGACATACACTGACACAGACGATATTCTATAACACAACTCAAAAGGTTAAAAAATATTTTAAACAGAAAAAACAAATTTATATACTCATTGTTTCATTTATTATCCTGCTAGACAGTTTTGGTCTTATCTTTTCATTTCCATACAAATTTCACCACCTTTTTCCTATTCCACATAGGCCTAAATTTATCCACCTTATTCTATTCCTTGTTTCTTCTTTTTATTTACATCCTTCATTGCTATTTTACCTCCCCAACACTATTCTTCATATCAGGTTGTAAGTTTTTACCTGTAATTTAACACATTTACCACACCTATTTTCTTATATCGATTCTCTTTATGTGTTCTCATATAAACGTGTCTTTTTCTTTTCATATAAACTAGTCTCCTTTTAGTTTATTGCTGATTCTCCCCACTTTTCTCTCAGATAAACTCTCATTAAAAAGTTCAAAAATATTTCAGATGCCACAAGACAATAAGGAGCATGTTCTTTGCTGAAGAAAGAAACCTAATGCTCCTTGGAGGCAGGTGAAATTTGAAATATTTTGGAATCTCTTTAGCTATGCTACAGAAAACTATGTGCCCGTCTAAACTTCTGGTTTATCATACAAGTTCACTTCACCAGCACAGATTGTCATCAGGGTACAGAAAAGCAAGGCTGAAAATCGTGTAAGGATGCATGTGCTCTTTCTGTATGTCCTTCCCATGTTTCTTCACTTCAAACACAGAACTACTTCTGTGTCAGTATGTTGTTATGCTATATCATGTTTTTTCATGTTAACAATATTCAATAAAGTAATTATCCACCAATTCATCATCTCCGTGCATGATTTATCAATTAGTCTGCAATAGTATGGTTATACGTAATCTTGAATACTTTATACACAAACAGGGAGCAGAAGATGCCACAAATATTTTTTAGAATAAATACAGATTGCAGAAGAAGAGAAACCTTACCCCGGTGGAAAAGAGGCTGCTCCATCTTGCTGCCCAGGGGCATCCACATGGCAGACTGCAAAATGTTGGGTGATTTCCTGCATATCCTCATAATTGAAGAGGGGATTGAAGCAAGTTTTGTCTTAACAGGAGAAGAGTAGGGAATAGGGGATCAAAATTAATATTCTTGTCAACATGAATTAGGAATAACGCAATAAAAGTCTTGGCATGACAATATCTGGAATATTTCACTCTACAGTACTTAGGAGAGAAAATGATACTTGAGATGAGTTACAAGCTCAAACACATTTTTTCCTACATTCATTTTTTTAATATCATGTTGTATACTCGAAAGTAGTTTTGGATTCCTTCTTTATATATTATCATCAGCAGGTAAGAAAATCCAGCCCATCCTGAACTACTGGGTGGGTCGCTTGCATTATTAACATAGTTTACTTGTACTAAAGCAGAATGCAAAGAGGTTGAAAGAAGAAGCTGTTCATTCCACAAAAGTTAATGACAATGACCAAAAGACATCCCAGCTGAGCCACCTAATTTTCATACTTACGGTTCAGTCCAATATCATGGTATGTCAGGATGGCAGGCCTATTTCCTCGTGGGGTTCCACACATGGTTACATGAACAGAGCCATGTACTGTCTCAACATCTTGTTCCTGCAGGACAGAAGGCAATATTATTTGTCCATTCCACCCAAGATCCAAGAAAAAGACCAAACAAAGCTCATGTGAATCACTTTTGTGGGTTTTTCGGGCTATGTGGCCATGTTCTAGAAATGTGAATTCCTTCATCATCAGATAACATTAAAACGGTTTCAACAACTGAACTGGAATCTATTACAGGAACTGTCACATATACTAATAAAGCCTCAAATTCTCACCCACTGGCTTATAATTAGCAGTTGCAAGTAATGTATAATTCCTCCAAAGGAGGAGAAAAACATAGTTTGGTTTTCAATTTCTTACAATTTACTGCACAGATATCATGAAGTAATCTGCACTGTCATTTTATATCAGATTCTACTATCCAACTCGCATCTGAGTTCTTATTGGAAACTGAAGCAAAATAAAAGACACAGCCACCCACCACCAACAACAACAACAACAAAAAAAAAAAAGCGTGGGATATCAACAAGGTGTCATTGCACTGAAAATATTTAGCAATTGTAATTTTTCTTGTTCTAATTAAGGCCTCAGCTGTGGTCTGAAGGTGCTTGGTGAAACTAAGTGGGTCTAGTCTGTGTAGAGATAGACAAACTGATGAAATGTAGTTTTTTCTTAGTTTCTTGTTTTCCAGTCTTCCATTTGTTCTCTCCCATTTCTGCAACAATTCACAACTTACTCTGACAGAACTTTTTATATTTCCTTACTTTGTATTCACTTTTGTCAATAAATTCATTCTTTGTATAATGCTTCCCTGTACATTTTTCACCACTACATTTTTTTTGGGACACCTGTCTTAATGCACACATTTTGCACTCATCTTTCTTGTGAAGAACTACAGAGAAAAAGCTGAAGAAATGCAAATATTGAAAGTTAGCCTTTGTTTCACATACTGGTTTAGGAAATTTAAAGGTGCTTTTATTAAAATGGAAACTCAAATTCTAGTTGTAGATACTAGTTACAGAATCAGTAATATTACTGTACAGCTTGTTGTTATGTGTCTTCAGGTCGTTTCTGACTTATGGCAAATCTAAGGTGAGTCTAGCATGGGGTTTTCTTGGCAAGACTTGTTCAGAGGGGGGTTGCCATTGTCTTCCTGTGAAGTTGAGAGAATGCGATTCTAACCAAGGCAATGGGTTTCCATGGCTGAGCAGGGATTCGAACCCAGTCTGGTCCAATGCTTAACCATTACACTACATTGGCTCTCATTGTTATCTGAAATTCACATACACTAATTTGCAAAGATGTTGTCTCTACTGCTGATTGCTGCCTTTTGGAGGTAATACTGTATCAAATATTATGAAAAGAAAGAAGTTGTTCATACAAGAGGAATTATCCTTGGCCAAATTACTGCTATTTTCTAATAATCTGTTTCTTCCTGCAACTCGTATTAGTGTAAGTATTGCTGTCAGTAGTTCTGATCTCTCTCCAAATTACAGTATTAAGGAAAATCAAGAGAACAACTACAATATCCTAAGCATCTCAAATCCTCCTTGAAGAGTCAAGCCCACCAAAACATAGTGCCCAAAACAATTCACATAAAGAACATCCAACAGCACCAATGAGTCTACTCTGTGCATCTATTTCCTGCCACTCATAATCCTCCATTAAGAGTGCATCCTTCTGCATCCAGTATTCAGTACTCTCAAAAAAATCAACCTGCCGTATCACTTATTACATTAATAGTTCAAATACATAATTAATCCTCAAACTATTGCATCATCAGAGGTAAACTAAAAGTAAAATACAAGTAGATCTTTTGATTCTTGCTTTCCCTTCCCTTGCTGAAGTACTCACAGCATTATGTAATAAATAGGCAGTATCTTCCACATCCAGCACCATTTTTAGACAGTGCAGCTTGATATTAATCTCAAGGAGCCCAGGGAGAAAATAAGGATCAGATTTTACTTGGACTCGGTGGTAAGCTGGGTTATATAGCCAAGCTGTTGCTCTGCCTAAGCCCACAACTCCCATGATGCCCCGTTCAAAAAACTCACACAAACCAGTTCAGAAGGACGTCATCCTTAAGAAGGATTTAAGACAGGTCTGACCGCAAGGGTCTACACCATGCAGCTCAGACATCAACCATGGGGGCAGGGAAGGAAGGAGGCCATACAGGGGGTTACTGTCTGGAAGTGCCCTTACAAATAGCATCATAGCCATGCTAGATGCAGCACCTTAATTTGTCCCCAGATAAATTGGATTGAGAATAGCCTATTTATTTGGCAACAAGAACACACTAGATTATTTTGGACACAAGTGAAAAGACTACAAACCCACCCCTCACTGCAAAAGCTCTCCATTTGTCAATGTCACCTAGTTTCATAAAAGGCTTGGGTGGGGCAGTAGGGATGATTTTGGCTTTAATCCCCCTAAAACTACTGACCTTGCTGCTCACCACAGGGGTTGTTCAAATCCATTTATCACATTTTAAAAGCAACCCTGAGCCAAGAACACTACGCACTATGCAACAATTATGGAGCTCACTTGTCCTATGGTGTTTCATTCCATTTCTTCTGCTCTCTTTACATTTTAACTTACTATGCTGCAAGGAGCCTTGATTTAGCCCTTGTCAAAACTAATAGAGAAATAAATAAATAAACAAACAAACAAGTTTATTGAATAGCCCGAGGGCCGTTTCAAAATACTCAAAACATAGTAATACAAGCAATGCCACACACACACACATATAAAATGTTATTATAGTGCACTAAGTGCAATAAACCACAATACAATATAGATACGTATGAATAGCCTGAACATGCACAGCTTATATACAGACTATACAAATCTAAAAATATACAGTGTGTACTAAAAGATATACAAATAAACAGGTAAGAATAAAATGTTTACACAATCGAACAGTAATGTGTAAGATAGTTACCATGGGAAGTAAAACAGAATTAAAATGGGAGGTAGAAATAACATAAAACATCTGTCATCATATGTCAAATCTCTTCATCACCCTTACAGTTAACACCAATCATCCCCACATATCTAGATCTCAACAGTGATGCTTTATGAAGGAACCGAGCTGTGGCAATAGATATTTTTGAATCTTGTCCACTCATAAAGTATGGTATTCTGATGTGAGTATCCCAGAATATTGTTCGTTTAATATAGGGCTCAAGGTATTGGTCCCTTTCCTGTTGGTACAGATTACATTGAAACAAAGTGTGTGCTAGATCCTCAATTTCATGGTCACCACAAATACAAGTTCGTTCATTATAAGGGATACCCTGGAATCTCCTATGTCTTACCATGGTATCAAGTTGGTCAAACCTAGCTCGGGTGAATGCCTCTCTGAGATGTTTTGGGATCTGTATTTTTAGGTAAGGTGGCATTTGAAAGGACCATTTTTATCGGCTCAACCATTTTAAATTGCCTACCCTGCTGAGGGTGGCTATATCTTCTTGGGATGCAATATCCAAGATTCTCTGTCTTGCATCCTTTCTTACTTGATCTTTCGTAGTGCATGCTACTAATAGAGAAGTAAAACTACCAAATACCTAAACTAACTGGGGTTCATTCTATCATGGACAAAATAGGATTAGAAAAAAATAACTGGGCATCTGACTTTTTAAAAATTCAATTCCAGTGATTTTTTTAAAAAATATCAACAAAGATCTTCCTATTGGTATATTTTGCCTGCGCATGACTGTATCTTCCAAAACCAACGAAAACAGCAACAGTACACATATTACAAAGCACTGCATGGGTACACTGATCTCCAAGAGTATATTTTAGTCTAAGAAAGACAAAGTTCAGTGCATGGACCACAGATCATCCACCAGAGGGCCTATGTATGCCCAAATAGTTTTGAATGTTTAAAAATAACTACTGACACTATGTACGGAAGTGAGAGCTGGATAGTGGAAAAAGCGGATTAAAAGAAAGCTTCTCTGAAGATACCAGCCACAGATGCTGGTGAAATGTGAGGAAGAAACTCTTCTAGAACACAGCCACATAGCCCGAAACACACACACACACACAACCTATAAAAGAAAGCTCATTTGAGATGTGGTGCTGGAGAAAAAGTGCTGAGAATACCCTGGACAGCCAAAACGACAAACAAATGAGTCCTCAAATAGTTCAAGCCAGAAATACCCCTAGAAGTCAGGATGACTAAATTGAGCTACTCATACTTTGGCCACATCATGAGAATGCAAGATTCATTAGAAAAGACAATAATGCTGGGAAAGGTTGCAGGTAGAAGATAGAGAGGAAGACTGCAGACCAGATGCTGGACTCAACTAGGGAGGACATAGGCATGAGTCTGCAGGACTTTAGCAGAGCAGTGGAGGGCAGGGTGTCTTGGAGATGTCTCATCCACAGCGTCACCATCGATCAAGGCCGAGTCAAGGGCAGTTAACAACAACAACAAATTCACAACTCCATCCAGACTTACTAGAAGGCATGGGGGTCACTTTTGCCATGAAGTAGGTTGACCCTTTTAGGCTGAAGGCTCTTTTGCCCAAACTGGAAATGACCTCTAGTCATCTTCTGCCCTAAAACAGGCATGAGCTACATCACAATATGACAAAAATGTCTCCATGGACTCTAGCTGGTACAATAGGTCAATGTCCCAAAAAAGGCAAGAGATAGGGACATATGGAAATATAGTGGCCAGGTTGTATGTGTGTCCTCAGGACTTGAGGTAGTTGTCTACACCTGTTCTAGGCAAATACCTCTACTGCGGGTTGGCTTTATCTTTATACAACAGGTAGCACTCCTATACTGCGAACTTGCAACACTGCTTTCTTATCTGTACTGGGAGAGTGTAACTCAACTGGCTTCAGTGCACCACTTCCATTATTTATTAAATATTTTAGCTTAAATCTATTTTGTTGTTATTCATTCCTGTTGTGTGTCTTCATGTCATTTTTGACTTATGGTGACCCTAATGCAACCCGATTACTATTACACCATGCTGGCTCCCTAAATCCATTTACTCATGCCCCAAAATGTTGATTTATGGAATCTATTGCTTATGTAAATCCCACTGCTTCAGTAAGTTTACTCTGGTTGGGGCTAACAATTGTATTTAGCTTTTAGGATTCTGTTTTGTTTTGTTTTGTTTTAAATTCTGTTCTCTCATCCAGGGTGTCATGTACAGGATTACAGCAGTTGCAAAATTCAAGCTTCAGGAAGGCGGACAGTTTTAACAATGTGAATAACAATAAAAATCTCTCTCTCTCTCTCTCTCTCTCTCTCTCTCTGTGTGTGTGTGTGTGTGTGTGTGTGTATTAAGACTGCAGATTAAAATCTCCCACCCTCTACCCACAGCTTTCTGTGCCATCCAATTGTTGCTTCAGATGGGTTTGGAGACCTCTGAAGCAGGTTTTGAGGGTGCGCCTGGAGAAGAGAAATTGCTCCCTCACCCCAGTTCCATGGAAAGATGGATGTATTTGAATGTCAACATCATCTCATTGAAAAACATTTCAAACCAATTGTTTCTAATATTTGGATAGGAATTTAAAAAGCTTTACTGGGTCTCTAAAGCAGATTGATACTACAAAAAAGGGGGGGGGGAATTGAGTAGATTAGTGCTTCAGAGGTGTAGGAAAAAACATACAGACATAGATGACATTACAAAGTATTTGTAAGTGTCACCAGTATTTTTTTTAAAGTGGCATAGATATTTATGGGAGAAAAATACAATATAGATATTTGTGTGATTCATGTAGCAAAATCAGCATGCAGAATTGCTTGCCACATGAACACAGCTATCATGAAGATTGATTTGTAATAGCTTGTGTCCAGAAGTTGTTTTGTACCAGCATTTTTGTTTGTTTTTGTACCAATTTTTGGACAATGGGATATGCCTAAGTCTACTGTTAGCTGCAATGTACCCTAAGGTCTAAGTGTAAACCAGGTCATTATAATATTATTAGCATTTTTAGTATATACAGTAAGCCTACAGAAAAATCAAATTGCATGACACTTTGAAATGATATAATGGGGTAATGACTGAGCAGGAAAGAGCCCAAGGAATCACTGGATAATGTTTGTGAACGACTTTAACGAAGGCTCAAGCTTAATATCTCTGAAGCATAGTCCAATGTCAACAATTGCATTTTCACAATAATGCAGTGATGGGGAGACAGTCAAGCACTATACCCAGTTCCTGTGAACTATTATAGCGAAATAATGTGGGCAAGAAACTATTAAAGATCTCCATGCTCTCTCTACAAAATTCCATACGATGTGAAGTAATTTGTGGTTTCAGCATTGGACTATGACGTTGGAGACCAGGATTTGATTCCCAGCTCGGCCATGAAACTCGCTAGGTGACCTTGGGCAGGTCACATGCTCTCAGCCTCAGGGGGAGGACCATGGCAAACCTCCTCTGAACAAATCTTGCCATGAAAACCCCATGATAGGTTCACCTTGGGGTCTCCATAAGCTGGAAATGATTTGAAGGTACTCAACAATAACAATTCTTAGTTGGCTAACCATACAATTATGTCTGCAGGAAAACATGTATGAAGCAAATAATGTATTCACATTACTACTGAGAAAGAAAGCTACATTAAAAAAAACTCTCTCCCACAATGGATAAAGCCCAAGTGTGTGTGTGTGTGTGTGCGCGTGTGCCTTCATACTGCCTATTGACTTATGCTGACCCCATGAATTTCATAGGGGTTTTTTAGGCAAGTTGTACTCAGAGGTGCTTTTCCCAGTTCTTTCCTCTGAAATATAGCCTACAGCACCTGGTATTTGTTGGTGGCCTCCCAAGTACTAACAGCCATAGCCAATTCGCCCTGAGAGCCCTTTAGGGCTAGAGGGCTGAGTATAAATACCGTAAATAAATAAACAAGGAAAGAAAATTCAAGTACTTGGTGCATTTCTCAGTGGGTCTGGAGGCACAGATCTCACTTCACACACTGTGCTTGCTACAGCAAACATCTACAAAGTAAAGCCGCCATTGTTGTGGCATAATTATCTCCCCATGAACATGACTCTCAATTTTTGTTCCATCAGCTAACCACAGTTGTAAATTTTAACTGCTGCCTTCTTTTACCCTGACTGAGCACCTTGGTCGTGTATTTTAACTTAGGCCTGTTACAGACAGCCAAAATAAAGCTGCTTCAAGTCACAGTGGAGGTATGGTGTTTCAATGATGCATGTGTCCTAAGACTCCAGAAGTCGCACCAAAGCCACGCACCAGACTGGAGCATGGCTTTGGTGTGGCTTCTGGACTCTTAGGATGCATGCATCATTGAAACACCATACCTCCACTGTGACTTGAAGCAGCTTTATTTTGGCTGTCTGTAACAGGCCAGAATGTTGCGAGATTGAGAGGGAGATGGAAGACTTCTGTATGAAAGAGCATGAATCTACTTACAAAGAAATACAAGACAGCACTAAGAAAACAGCCAAATCAAAATAGGCTCCACAATGAAAAGCTTCATAGCAAAATTGACCTAGAGATCTGTGGGGAGTGATTTCAGAAAGATTTTCTCCTGTAAAGATGTAGCACACTGAAAACAGATGGCAGCACATCCTAATCAACATCAGTGTTATAGTAAGAGGCTCTTTACTGACCGATTTGTATTAAAACACTGTCTTGGAAAAAAAATCCAAGGTACACTAATCCGATAGAAGGCTAAAGACAAACGTGCCATCTGCTCATGCATCTCTCGCCTTCAAAAAGACAGATTCCTGCTCAGTAGGCTAAACAATTGCACGTGACGGGTAGATAAACACACATCCAAGGGGTCCCATCACAGACTACAGAAGTTAGTTTGATGGACAAATGATTTCCTCAAAAGAGACACCTGTATGCCAAATTCCAAATGAGCAATGTTGTTAAAAACATAAATTCATTAAGAGCTATGGAAATTTTAGAGGTTGCCCTTTCTTTTGAAGAGAAATCGATAGCCACTAAGCAATATCTCCCAACATACTAGTATAATTAGTGTGTTGTAGCTGTGCAAATCCTTCCTGCTATTATGAGACTGATCACATATACCATATATACTTGACTATAAGGCAATCTCATGTATAAGATGAGGGCAGATTTTGAGGCCAAAATTATGGATTTTGATATGAGCCATGGATAAGTCTCTTGTAACAAAATATCTAAAGGATGAAGCCAAGGAAAACAATACCAAAGAACTTACAAAATTTCAGGAGGCATAACTGTTTCTGTTCACACTAAAGGATGGATGGATGGATGAAAGAATAGAGGTGGGTCAGTCCTTCCTTGCATTTTACCAGGGGATGGTTTCTATTTTTATGAGAGTTAAAGTACAGGACTAACATTGGCCCATGGATACGTCAGCTCAGATTTTAGGGGTCAATTTTTTTTTACTAAAATTTCTAGACTTATACATGAGTATATACAGTAGTTCAGTCATAAAAATTCACCACTTGACTGCAGCAAACATGGGACATGTGAAACCGTAACAGTTGAATGCTAGAGGAAAACATTCCATATTACCCAAATCAACTCAACTGTAAGCCATTTTGAGTCACAATTTGGGAGGAAAGTGGGATTAAAATTAATAATAATAATAATAATAATAATAATAATAATAATAATAATAACTCAAGCAGAATACCTTCCCAATCTGTCAGATGTTTAGCATTGGGAACAAAATATACTTCATTTCTTATCACATTGAATTCCTCCCTTCCTTAATACACTGTATACATACATGGGAGAAGACAAGCCACAGGTGAAAGTAGCAGCTAGTCCTTTTCAGGTGCCTCAGATTCATGTGTGTGTGTCTTCAAGTCACACTGCATATTCCTTGGCTGTCTCCCACCCAAGTACTAAAAGATACTTCTTAAAAAATAGTATTGTGTTGAGAAACTTTACCTGGGTTAAGCATTTGGCACTTGCCTGTCTCAGGTGTTTTGTCAAGTTATCAAATTTGACATGGAAATTTACTATCAGTATACTATACAGAGAAAGCCAGCATGGTTTAGTGGTTTGTGTACTGAACTATGACTCTGGAGACCAGGGTTTGAATTCCCACTCAGCTATGGAAGCACACCTTGGGCAAGTCACAGCCTCAGAAGATGGCAAAGGAAAACCCCTCTAAACAAATCTTGCCAAGAAATTCACTTTAGGGTCGCCATAAGAAGAAAATGATTTGAAGTCACACAACAACCACCATGCTATACAGATATGCCTCAGAGTCACATATACATACAGTATTACTTTCAGGTAACTCAGATATGCTGGTAATAAATTTGTAGGGCAAATTGGATACCATGACAAGACGCTTAAATATTCAGCACTCCCCTAAGTCTTAAGTGTTTTGTCATGCTATTTAATTTGGCCTGCAAATTTATTACCAGTATATCTGAGATACCTGAGTGTCATATCTACATATGACTCTGAGGCATATCTGTATAGCATGGTTGTTGTTGTGTGACTTCAAATCATTTCCAGTTTATGATGATCCTAAAGTGAACCTGCCATGGGATTTTCTTGGCAAGGTTTGTTTAGAGATGTTTTCCTTTGCCTTCCTCTGAGGCTGAGACTTGCTCAAGGTGGGCTTCCATAGCTGAGTGAGAATTCATACCCCGATCTCCAGAGTTATATTTCAGTGACTAGGAGTGCATTTTCACAGTTAAGGCTTGTATGCCAACTGTTCCTGTTCCTAGAGGTGTCAGATCTTGCCTTGCTCAAACATGCCTTAGCTACATCTCATTTGGATTACTCTAAATTATGCTAAAGAAGATTGTTGTAGCTGTTTCATACTACTTTAACAGCTATGTCTCTACCCTGTGGAATCCTGGGGTGTGTAGTTTAAGGACCAGAGGACAGTCAGAAAGTCTAATTGGTTGAAAAGTGGGGGAAAATTTTTTTGAGTTTGCAAATCCAATTTGGCCTTTGAAAACATAAACAACATATTATATATCACTTTTGAATTTGTGCAAAAGCTAAATTAACATATTATACACATGCACATACACAAGTGTGTGCAAGCAGTCCCAAGAGATCTTCATAGGCAAGAAGAACTGATGAGAGAATAACCCGTCAAATTAATGGACCCTGTCTGTAATTTGCAAGCATTGAAAGAGCAAGTAGATGGAAACCTGTATTAAGAATTCTCTGCTACACAGTTTAAAAGCTCATTTTTGAAGCATTTAAGCAGAGAATTCTAAGCCTCTCAACAATCTACAATACTCTAGATTGCATAAAATGGCACCAGAGAGTTAAAGTTAACTACACCGTACAGACACACACTTAAGTATCAAGAAAATGGGTCAGCAAGTATTTTCCTCTTCCAGTTGGTTTTTCTTTTGCCTTTAATGTAAAGGCAATTCTTTGACATGAAAGGTCATTTCAATCATTCTAGCTTATACCTACAGACAAGGCCCTAGTTGACCACCGCAGTAACAAGACGGACTAAAGAAACCAGACGGAGGCAGATAAATACACATCGCAAGTTGTAAAGCACACACTGTCTTCCAAAGTACTCTATCTGGAAATTTTAATGCTCTTGTGTGCTCAGAGCAGAGCACATAAACAAACATTAGGTGCTCATTTGTGTATAATTTCTACCTGGTGTGAAGCTTCAGGTACATTGTGCTATTTCCTCAAGCTTTTTTTTTTTTAAAGTATGAACATTTTTCTCCTTCCCACCTTCAAATAGCAAACTTAAGTTCAGGTAGAGAATGCACTCATCTTGTAAAAGTATGATAAAAGCATTGTAGTTAACCAAACACACACCATAAGAGCTCTGTGTAACATATAGTTGTGTGGCAGAGGTATCAATCAGACCCCTTGAAATATGGGCACATAATGGTTCCTCTTGACATCATGACAATAAAACAGTCAGTCAGAGGAGCATCTCACATCCCCCTGCAGGCACCTAGCCATTGAGATAAGGGCGGAGAAAGTGCGGCACATGGGCCAAATGTTTTTTTATTTTGGAGCTTCTCAAACATGTCAAGATCTTCTCAAGCTCAGATCCACCAGGGCTCACAGGAGGCTCTGCAAGCTGCCTACTCATAATTCATATGGAAACAATGGTAAGAGCAATGATACTATGACGCACAAGACAAACTTGAAAACTAACTGCTAGCATATTTCTAGCAAATTTTGTCTTCACTCTCTTGCAATAGTATTTTCCTTATGTGTTTCTACAAAACTTTATGAAGTACTCATATGGAATATTCTTAGTTCTGCCATGCAAAATGCTGATGGTTAGAAATCTACAATATGATTGGAAGTGCATGGATTTAACACTTCTGAAGTTTGTTTGATCAAGTGAAAACACACTTACCTGCACATTAACATCAGGCAGGAGACGTGTGATCGCCTACAAAAGGTGTACAACAGTATTAGGGAAATGAAGCCAGGTGGTTTAATTTCAGTTCTAAAATGTATGCCCTGTGGGCAGTTCATAGTGGATCAAAAATACACGTTTTAGAATTAATTTTTGTGAAACTTGCAAACCATGATTTGGATCCAGGCTTTCAGTGCAATCCTATGCAAGAATACTAAATTTATGCCCTGCTGAGTTTAATGTTTAGGTAAGCTAGTATAGGATTGCAGCTTTAGGCCTAAATACAGCATTCCACATTTAAGTAGGCCTTGGATCAATCGAATTTACATGAGTGCTAACTTACTATTTGGATCTACTTCACCTGAGACAAGCAAGTAATTCTTCTCAGCAGATCTACTGAAATTATTGTGACTTAATAATAACTGAGTCTGGATTCAACCCAATGATTCAGAAAGGTAGGAGTAAGAGTTGTCTTGGCAAAGGTATCCTCCATGCTCCTTGTTCCCTGTTGAAGTTTGTTTGATGTTCTCATCAGCATGCATTATTCCCAAATGTCATACAGCAGATCCCAGATCCTTTCCCCTCCATCTATTTCATTCTTAAACCAGAGCAGAAGTGATTGAGAAGCACAGTTGACTCGCCATAGCTACAGATACTTTATCCATGGATTCAAGCATCCATGGCTTGAAAATGTTCCAAAAATATGAAAATTCGAAAAAGCAAGCCTTGCTTTCGCCATTTTTAAAGAAATAAGGGACACTATTTCACTATGCCATTGTCTGTAATGGACTTGAGCATCCATGGATTTTGGTATCCACAGAGGATCCTGGAACCAAACCCCAAGGGCCCACTGTACAGGTATAGGGACAATATCAGGATATGTACTTTTCAAAGCAACAACACTGCTAAAGTAAACACATGAGATTTTGCAACAAATGAGCACAATGATAAAAGTAATCCACAGATGATGCCCCCAGATTTTTTTTAAAAAGGCCCCTTTTCTGGTGCCCACCCAACTAACCTCTGAAGGAGAGCCTTAGATAATGATCTAACTAACCCTTCAGGCAGGTTCACATGAAAACTGATGGTCCTTCAGTACAGTAATTTAAGCTTACCTCTTCTCTGTCCACTAATGGTTTCACCTCCATAATATGAGAGTCAGGGCCTTCCGCTGACATTGTCAATAGCTGGTACCTTAAAAAAAGAAAAAAAAAAAAAGGGGGGGGGGAAGATCAGCTTGATTGCCTCCAATATTTATTTTGAAGATAACCCATGTCCTACAATGTTAAGGCTATGAAATTAAGAAATTTCTTAACTTTGAGGGATGTAAAGCTGCATAAAACACAGCCAAGATAAAATACAACAGGTGGCACAGAAAAGATAATGCAATCAAACGTTACATGGAAAAGATTAACCCCAATTCCAGCATTCCTTAATATGAATGCTTAACTTCCAATGCAAATTGGGCTCCTTTCAATTCTTGTACTTTCAGTGGTGTTAAAATCTAACTAGTTCAAATCCACAGTATCAGCTGAGGATGTGCAAAAATGGCAAATCGATAAGTCTGTATAGTAATTTCCAACTTCACTGCTTTTCATTTCCATGACAATAATGGCTAGATAAAGCAAGGGTCGAATCATCTGCTTGTTTCAAAGACAAGATAAAATGAGGATTTGCAACTAGAAAATCCATCCTACAAAATCAGAAGAATGTTCCCTATTTACCAGTACTCTACAGTGTTTCTGCAAAAAAATTAACATGAATTTATTAGGGATGATGCTGGGTAAAAGATGCAAAATACTTTCTATTTAAGATAAACCTAAACTGCAACACAGTACATGCTATTTATAAACAAAAACCTTTCTATCTAGTCAAGTCATTAGCACTACAATACAATTTTTGAGACCTTAACTGATGCTTTTGTCCTATCCTGTTTGGGTTATCGCGGCATGCCTTTGAAAAGTGTTCAGAAACTTCATGTGGTCCAAACAGCATATGATGAGGACTAGTTTCTGAAGCATATTATTTTCCTTGATACAATAGCTTTACAGCTTGTTCCTGCACAATGCAAATAGTTATATATGACCACTAAAGTCTTACATAACTTGAAAATAGACTCAAGAGCCTGTATGGTGTAGTAGTTTGAACACTGGACCATGATTCTAGGGATCAGAGTTCAATTTCCCACTCAGCTATGGAAACCCACTGGGTGACCTTGGATAAAGTACACACTCTCAGCCCCATAAAATCCTGTGACAGGTCCACCTTAGGGCCGCCATACTAACCTGTTGGAAATGTCTTGAAGGTACAACAACAATGGACTGTATTCTACAATACAAACCTGTCTAGGCTATGGGATCCTCAAGGATGCCCCTTCTCCCTTAATCCCACTGTCCCCTACCCCCAGCCATGTCTGGGTGGTGATGGCAGAGAGGAAGTTCTTGGTGGCTGTTCCTTAACTCTGAAACTCCCTACCCAGGGAAGCTAGACTAACCTGTCATTATTGTTCTTGTTATCAGGTCAAGTTTTTAAAAACACACACATTAGCAGGCTTTGGAAAATTGATACATTTTTAACAAGGGCTACAGAAAATGTGTTGTACGCTTGTATTTCTTTCTTTTTAATAGGTGTGTTATGCATTGTTTTAAATTCTGTAGGTAGTTTAACAATAACCTTTTCTGAGATTTTATCTACATATTTATCTGTTTTAATTTTAATTTTCTAAGCTGGAGGAAAAGTAGAATATACATTAATACTATAAACATGCATAAGTCGGTTGGTGCACTGCCATTCCATGCCACTTGTGTGGATGTTACTTTGTCCAGGATGGGTCAACTTAAATGCGAATAGCCAGAGTTAATAATGCATTTGTTTATTGTCTATATTTTTTGAACTTTGTATACTATGACAATGTTCCTTATCCATGTCCATCTACTTCTGTAGCTCAGGACAAAATTACAGGCATCTGATAAAAAATAGACTACTGTCCATGAGAGATGATGCCATAATGGATCTGTTAGTCTTACAGATGTTACCACTCCTCTTATCAATGTAATAAAGATATTTCAATAAAGTTCTTCTTGACCATTTTCCTTAAGCTGGACTGGTAGAACAAAGCATAAGGGACCGAGTAACCAACAGAAGCACAGGACAGTTCTCTTCCTTTTAATGATAAGACTCATTATGAGATACATCAGATGGGAATTCAATTCATCTCCTAGCTCAATCTCTGCCAATCTTTGATCCCCATATAATATTGGACTGCCATTCTCATTATTCCTGACTACTAACCAAGCATGCTGGAATTATGGTTATATCAACTAAGGAATTACTAAATCACATGGTCATCTTGTGAAATTCTTAGGAGAAGCTACCTTATCTTCTCTATTTATTTTACCAGGAATGAGAAACTTTTACATGGCTATCTATTACAAATGATAGTGCTGTTAAGAATCCTATCAAACATCGAAATCAGGATCGGTTAGTATTTGTGAAAGTATGTCTCCTAGTTGACACATCAGGGTTTCTGTAGCCCATGAATACAAAAAACAGAGTTCCCAAAACTGCAGATTCATAAATAATGGTATACTTAGACCACAAACAAAGCTAATGGAACATCTTCAACCTAATTTGAGCAAATGAATAGAAGCTAGGCCAGGACAATGTATTAGAACACCACGGCCTATTAGTTTTCTGGTACTTCACTGAAAGGAACATACCAATCTATTTCTTTCAAGTAAACATCATAAAAATAATGACAGAAACTGCAGGAGAGGAAGCTGAAGAAAGGCGCCTTGCTGTTTTCCAGCAGTGGGCAGTTCACAGAGCAGAATAAAGCTTATACACAGTGGTTTTGAGTCAACTGCAGAGTCTTAGCTGTCCTTTAAACAGAAAAGCAATCCTCCAACAATAGTGCAATATGATTAAGAACTGAAGTGTTAAGTGATGAAACAAAGTCTTTTAAATTAAGTTTTTATATAGCTATTTGTTTTGGAATTAGAGATTTCCATAATGTTAACCTGACAAAAACTGGGGCATCTTTGAATGAAGAACAAATGGGATACTGCCAGAAAATGTGGACTGCAAAAGCTTCATCAGCACCTGATCCTGGTTTTTATCAGAGAAACAGAGGGCTATCAAACACCAATTACTGCCTACCAACTTTTGCCTCTAGAGGGAGTTATGAACATATGGACAAACTTTGCTTGAGTTTTGATTCATTGACAGAGACCAAGGAATGAATTTTCAAAGGGCCTCTTCCTGAATTATAAGTTGACGTCATATGAATGCTTCTGTAAATGCATCCTACAGCAAAAATAAGAGGAGTAGTTTATGCTGTGTAAGGCTCACTCCCCATGATTAAATAAATAAATAAATAAAATCCTCATGCTTTTAAAACAATGGAGCAAACAAGCTCACTTGAGCATTAGAGACTTAAAGGCAGGAATGCTCAAGATATCTTGCTGCCTTAGGCAAAGGATGAATTTGTAGCCCCATCTCCAAGTACAGAATGGTCAGGCAACTTTACCTTAGTATTGCCAATTTCCTTCACTCTGATGCAAGAAGCTAGCTTTGCCACAGCAAAATAGCTGGAGGTGGTAGTGAGAGGGGACAGAAAGCATGTCTAGGAGCTGCCACAACTGATCCCCAGCATCTTCCTAACAGTAGGTCCAACTGTGTTGTTGTTGTTTACCTTCGTTTCTGACTTATGGCGACTCTAAGGCAAACCTATCATAGGGTTTTCTTGGCAAGTTTCTTCAGAGGGGGAGTTGCCATTACCATCCTTTAAAGCTGAGAGAATGTGACCTGCCCAAGCTCATCCAGTGAGTTTCCACGGCTGAGTCAGGATTCAAATCCTGGTCTTCCAAATGTCATAGTTCATTGCTCAAACCATTACTCTGCACTATCTAGCTCCATTATATCTATTCTAACAATGACTGTTAGTGGTTCTCAAAGAGGATTTCCTACCTGGAGACATCTGGGAGAGTACATAGGATCTTTTGTATATGTAACACATCCTCCACCTGTGGCCTACTACCTATCCATCATGCACCTTCTTTTCCTGGTTCACACTTACGTAGCTAAGGTCCAGATATACAGAGGCAAGTTGGAGGATGTTTGAGGCTTAATCATGTGGAAGCTATTTCATGGGACAGACTGTTTCATTAAAATATTTCCCATGTAGTCTTTATTTCCATCAATACTATTCTTTGGTTGACAGGGGAGAGACCACAGAACACCAGCAAAGCATGCCCTTTACACGTTGTGAGCCCCCAGCTGACCGTCCAACTAAAGGAGGGGAGGCAGCAGACAGAGATCTCAGAGAATCAAATGACCTAATTCTGCACAGCAGGCAAATTCAAAGATTCATGAATGCAGTACTACAGCACATTCACAAGAGCAAACCGCTAGCTGCTTCACACAGCTTCGCATAGTCCATTTCAAATAGTGCATACAGCATGAGCAAGTTGTGTCTAATACCCTGCACACATAAAGGCTGTGAGTCCTCCAAGAAGACAAACATAAGAATGCAACAAGTTGCCTCCCTGAGGAAAGTGACAGAAAACATAATAGCTTTACAGAGACAACAGGTCAACACTGCTAAGGAGGTGCAAGTTATTTCTGAACTGGTTAGAAGGCATGAGGTTGAGACCTCTAGCTCTAATTCAGGACCCCTGGCTGTTAATATGGGTCAGCATGGACAAATCGCTAGCTTATCTTGCCACTTCCAATAAATCTCACTATGAGACGCTTTAGCAACCCCATGTGTAAATCAAGACACTAGGCTGGTGTGTGTGTGTGTGTGTGTGTGTGTGTGGCCTTCCAGGTGTTTTGGCCTGCAACTTCCATCAACCCTGGCTAACATAGCCAATGGTAAGCTAGTATGGGAGTTTTAGTCCAGAATCATCTGGAGGGCCATAGGTTCCCTACCCTGCTGCTTTACATGATTTGTTTTTTACATAGCGTTAGAGCCAGTGTGTTGTAGTGTTTTGAGAGCGGGAGTACAACTCTGGAGACCACGGTTCAAATCTCTGCTCAGCCATGGAAACCAACTGGGTGATCCAGGAGAAGTCACACTGCATGAGCTTCATATGAAGGCAAAGGCAAACCTCCTTTGAACAAATCTTGCTCAGAAAACCCCATAAGGCTCAGGGTCACCATACGTCAGAAACAATGAAAAGGACACAACAACAAGAAGCAATGTTTGCTTAGCATAACTGTGTATCAATAACACTGGCCTCTGTGTGTGTGTGTGTGTGTGTGTGTGTGTGTGTGTGTTTACATACATATCCACACAACACATGCAGAGACAAAACTATTCTTATGTTTGAAAGGTCAAAATACAGTGGACCCTTGTTATATGCTGGGGTTTGGTTCCAAGATCCCCCGTGTATAACAAAATCCGTGTATGCTCAAGTCCCATTAAATGTAATGACATAAAAAATGGTGTCCCTTATGAAAATGGAAAATAAAGGTTTGATATTTGAAATTTATACATTTTTGGATCATTTTCAAACCGTGTATGCTTGAATCCGTGTATAAAAAATCCGTGTATAAGAAGGGCCGACCGTACAAAGCCTATGTTATCTCTGTAGTCTTTCATGCTGGCAAACATACAGCAGAGCATGAAACAAGGCTCCATCCTGCTGGCTTCCCCGCCTTTCACAAACTGAGAGGTCACAAGGTCTTGTAACAGAATAATTTGCTGACGCAGTCCTAGCAGGTTCCCCTCAACTTCAGTCTCATTAACTCTAATTCCTGCCAATTTAGTTAAGGATTAAAGTTCAACGCTGTCACATTTGTTTGAAATAATGGGCTTTAATTATGTCGCTAACTTTTCCCAAAAGAATCAAATAAGCCTGCCAAACCGGCAAACAAAAAGACAGAGTTGGGCCCCAAATACATGACTATCCATTGTGACTACACCACTGTGTCACAAGATCATACATCTTTGGTCCTGGGTGCATCGCTGCACTAAGATCATTCCACAGTGGTTAGGGAACCGAAACTGGTAGATGTCCATATGTGCAAAGTTTCACTCTCCTTCCTTCTCCACTAGCAAGAGAACTAGGAGAGGAGGTAGCCACCTGAGTAATGTCATGCCACTAGTCCCCTGCAGCCAAAGTACAGGTTGAGTGTCCCTTATCCAGAATGCCAAAATCTGAAATATTCCAGAATCCCAAACACTTTTGCAGAAGAGGCTTGCCTGCTTGAGTATTGAAACATTAAACAGAAAATATATCACTGGGATGAGTGACATAGAACAAGGAAGGTTCACGAAGTTCTAGAGAAGGAAGAGGCAAAGCTTGTTAACCTGTGAAACTATAGGTATACTTTCATTAAATGTGGTACAGGTTAAATCTTTTTTATATAGAATTCCAAAATCCAGAATACTTCAAAAACCAAAACTATTTTAATAGGTGGCAGAGACAGTGACACATTTGCTTTCTGATGATTCAATGTACACATTTTTGTGCTTAGTTTCATGCACAAAATTATTTCAAATATTGTCTAAAATCACCTTCAGGCTATGTTTATAAGGTGCGTATGAAACATAAATGAATTTCATGTTTAGACTTGGGTCCCATCTCGAAGGTATCTCATTATGTATATGCAAATATTCTAAAATAAAATTAAATAAAAATCCAAAACACTTCTGTTCCGAAGCACTTCAAACAGGGGATACTCAACCTGTACTAAAAATCAGGGCACAAATGTATTACACCTGTCTTCAGTTGCTAAGCAATTGGTGGCCAACCTTTGGGCTGCCAGACTTTGATGAAAAAATACTCTCATCATCCGTCACCACTGCCCAGGCTGATCCAGTGAAAACTGGAGTTCAACAATATCTGCCCAGAAAAACCCTCTCAAAATTTCTTCTTCCCAATCCTGCTCACCACTTTTGTGCAAACGTCATGACTGATAATGTCCCAGCAAGCTCAAAATCTAGGTGATCAAATAGGTTAGTAATTTTGATTCCGACCCCCCTCCCCAAAGATGTGGCCATTTCATTTTAACTTAGCTTATGAAGTAGTTTTTACCATTTTGGTAGCTCATAAGAAGTGATTCAACATGACCAGTGTCAATTTTACATTAGCTGAAACTGACTCATTAAGAATCATGATGCAACCTTTTGAACTTATTTTTGTTTGGCTAATGCAATCCACTTCCAAAAAGTCGGTACGTTTGTTGCACTGAAAGAGCAAGACACAAAAAAGGAAATTATGAATAATAAGCCAAAAACATCTCATGGTTAAAAAATCTTTACATCTTTTTTTTAAAAAGAATTCTACATCCTGAATAAGTCTTTCAGAACATGGGTTCTCATGTTATAGTGAATTATAAACACTCACTGTTCTTGCACTCTCTGTTCCAGTCTCTCAGCTGTATCTATATTTTAATCACAGTATACAAAGTTTACAGAGGCAGCTATCTGTACCAAACTCTTTCAGCCACAATCCAGGCAACTTTAATTTTCCTAATTCAAACTGATGGGCCCTTGTATAAGCAAACCAGTTTCAAAGTACACCTTTTTTTTCTCTCTTAAAGAACGTCCACTACACCACCAAATTGCACATTATCACATGGGGAAGGAATATGTATTTTTATACATCAATGCACTGTTCGCATATCCTTGTCAGTCTTGTGACAAGCCCAAAATAAGTTTTTAAAAGTAATTTTAATTCTGCCCATACAACAGAAGCTGCAAGCCAGTGTTGTCATCTCAGATAAAACATTATTTCCTTGTTCTTGCATAGGCTTATATTTACCACACCGTTACACACGGCAACAAACCATTTCACCTCTAGACTGGACACTCACAAAGGCACGTATCTTTATAGCAACAAGAAAAAACATCTTTGTTTCAATCCACCCACAAGAAGACATCAGTCAGGCATTTTCCATTTAAAGAATGTAACATTTTTTGTATTCCAAATGAGGATTGAGAGACGCCAGTCAGAAGGCAAGCGAGGCTACAGTAACGTACTTGTTTTCTATATGTAAAATATTTTAAATACAACATTCAAATATTCCCTTTCTTCAAGGAGCCACTGTTTTTAATGAGACTTGTAACTGCTATTCATTTCTATTATGACAGGTCAATGAAACCACAATACCAGTCAATAAATAACTTGCTTGACACTGGTGACTGTTTTAGCAAATAACTTTAAAGAGAGAACCAAAATGTTATGAGAAGTCCAAGGGATGGTTGACACTTATTCAGCTTATGGCAAACACAGGTCCATTCCTGTCCAACCCTAGTTCGACTTTCTTTGTAAGGTCAGGTGAATCACTTACTCTAAAGTTTATATGGAAATAATCTTGGATTCAGAACTTCAGCCTTCTCTCATATTCATACATTTTTAACAAGTCACAATATCTGTGACTATCTGGGTAAATCACTGGCTTTTTTGGGTATTGGCTTTCTGTAACAAAGCAGTGGGGGTTATCAATTTGTTGTTGTTAACTGCCCTCAAGTTGATCTTAACTCACGGTGACCCTATGGATGAGACATCTCTGCTTAAATTCACCTGCAATTTTTTTTCAATGGTGAATAATCAGGCAATAAAGTAGCAAAAGGGCTAAGAATGGTTCCCCCACTGAACAAGGTCTATCTAGATAGGTAGGTTACTTCTGTGTTTAGGAAACTGAGATATTTCCCTTTCACTCCTATGTTTATGCTGTTCTAAACTGATTGGTGGACCATATCAGAAACTGCCCATGCAATTTCCTCTAGACATCACATACGTATTATACGAGTAACTTGGCAAAACTTTTAAAATGCAAATAATCATCATTACGGGTTTGAGTAAGTCTCTGTGGTCATTAGCAACCATCACCACAGAACTCTTAAGAATCTTCCGTTTGGAAGAATATCCTCCATCAACAAATCCCATATTAGCTCTTCCAGAGTTATTGCCCTGTCCAGAAATATCCTCTTCCTTTAATTTCATTCTGAAAGCCTTCTAAGAAGTTCTGTAACCTCAATATGGGCATACTGCACTGGTATCTTTGGTTAGTCTAAGTAAATACCTTTACAGTCCTTAACCTTGAGTTATGTTGCCCCTGTTCTGATCGCTAACCCCTTCAACTCCTTCCTTGCCAGTTTATTAATAAGCTCAGAGCATATTTACAAGGGGCATCTTTATTTGAATTTAATTTCCTATCTACAATGCTCTAAGCTGTCTCTTTGGCTGTGTCCACGCTGCAGAAATAATGCAGTTTGACACTGCTTTAACTGACATGGCTCAATGTTGTGGAATTCTGGGATTTGTAGTTTTATGAGACATTTAGCTTTCTCTGTCAAAGAGCTCTGACACAATTAACTGATTCCCAGAATTCCACAGCACCGAGCAATGGTAGTTAAAGCAGTGCCAACCTACCACAGGTTATTACTAGTTCTTCGGTACAGATGCAACCTTCAAAGATCACTGAATAGCCCTTGCATTTTAATGTTGCATTTATATTAATTTCAAGACAGCGTCAGACACAATATCTGACAATTAGGTAAGAGTGTGTGAGAGTGTTGTTTTGATATTTTTCCATGTCCCACAGAGTATCAGGACATTATAATACAAGGCCTATTGTTCTGAACAGGCTGCTTGGGTACAGGGTTGAGAGCAAATATTGTCTGAAAACAAGGGGTTAGATTTAGACTTAAGGGCAATAATTTGTGTAGCATTGAGAGTATGCCTGCTAAAATCAAAATACACCTTATCCTGACTAACTTGTCCCACTAACTTCCACAGGACCATTTTATGCTAGATCTGGATCCATTGCTTACTTCTTATAATCTGCACATTCATCCACTTTCACTGCTGAAACAATACAAGAATATCCCCAACCAGAAGCAACAACTGCATAAAAATATTTATGCCATAAAAAGGAAACTGTTTCTTTGATCAGTACCACATCTTACAAACCACTTTGTTTCCAAATTAAAATCAAAACTAATTGTTTCTTGCCTATGAAGACTCTGTAAAATTCATCGGATTGACATAGGCTGACAGGAGACTTGAAGGCATGCACACATACATGCACGCTGTACATACACCCACAGCTACCTTTATTCCAAACATATTTTGGGGGTGTGTATGCATGTATAATAATAATAATAATAATAATAATAATGTTTCTATTATTATTCCCAACAACATCAGCAATATAGTCTACGAAATACACAACAGATTAAAAACATCATCATATAACCATAATATACAGTAAAATACAGTACAATACAATACTAGTCAATGCTAGTCGGCCAGCAATATTACAATAGAGGAAACAATGCATCTGATTCATCTGTTTTTCCATATAATCTAAATGGGGTGGAAATCTTCAACTATAGCAGGTCGGGTGGATATGCCCACTGGAAGAGATCCGTCTTTAATGCCTTCTTAAAGGCTTCTGATGTAATGAGACGGATCTCTTCCATAATTTTGTTCCATAATTCTGTTCCATAATTTTGGGACCACAGCTGTAAATGCTTTTTGGGAAGTAGTGACCAATCTGGTTTTTTTTTTGTATTCCAGCAGTTTCTTCCCTGAAGTTCTGAGTGTGCGGGGCGGATTGTGTAGGGAGAGGCGTTCCCTTAAGTAACTCGGGCCCGAGCCATGTAGGGCTTTAAAGGTGACGACCAACACTTTGTATTGTGCCCGAAAGCTAATTGGTAGCCAGTGTAGAGATTTTAGTATTGGTGTAATATGGTCCGATCTTGATGTTCCCGTGACCAATCTGGCTGCAGCATTTTTAATTAACTGAAGCTTCCGAACTAGGTACAAAGGTAGCCCCATGAAGAGCGCATTACAGAAATCTAAACGAGAGGTTACCAGTGCATGCACCACTGCTTCAAGGTCTCTCCGAGCCAGGTAGAGGCACAGCTGACGTATCAACCGAAGTTGGTACCAAGCACTCCTGGCCACCGCCTCCACATGCAATGTTAACTGTAGAGACGAGTCCAGGAGCACTCCCAAACTGCGGACTTCATCCTTTAGGGGAAGTGTGACCCCATCCAGGACAGGCTGACATATCTCCCCACCTAGCCCAGGGGTTCCTATCGCAAGTACCTTCATTTTCTCTGGATTCAACCTGAGCTTGTTTTTCCTCATCCAACCCATTACCGACTCAAGACAGGCATTTAGAGGAGAGATGCCATCCTTGGTCACTGCAGCTGTCGGGGACACGGAGAGATGGAGTTGGGTGTCATCAGCGTACTGATAACACCATGCCCCGTGTCTCCAGATGATCTCTCCCAGCGGCTTCATGTAAATATTAAACAGCATGGGAGACAGAATGGAGCCTTGAGGGACGCCCGATGTCAACTCCCGCTTACGAGAGCAACTGTCTCCCAGCATCACCATCTGGAATCTGCCCGAGAGATAGGATCTGAACCACTGGAGTGCAGTGCCCCCGATACCTAAATCCCTCAGGCATTCCAGAAAGATACCATGGTCTATGGTATCGAAGGCCGCTGAAATGTCCAAGAGCACCAACAGGGTCACACTTCCCCCATCGATGCCCAGACGGAGATCATCAACCAAGGCGACCATGGCAGTCTCAACTCCGTAACCTGCCCTGAAGCCAGTTTGAAATGGGTCTAGATATTCGGCTTCATCCAAGACTGCCTGGAGTTAAAAGGCAACTGCCCTCTCAATCACCTTGCCCAAAAATGATAACAAAGAGACTGGCCTGTAGTTGTTTCTAATCAGGGGATCAAGGGAGGGTTTTTTCAAGAGTGGTTTAACCACTGCTTGTTTAAGTTTAGATGGAAATATCCCCTCCCTAAGAGATGCATTAATGATGATTTGAAGTGAGGTTACTACTGCATCTCCTCCCTGGGTGGTCAGCCAAGATGGGCAGGGATCTAGAGGGCAAGTCGTCTTCCTTACACTTCCAAGCAGCTTGTCCACTTCATCAGTATTCACAAGCTCAAAGTGATCAAGTCTAACACCGTCCACGGACTCACTGGACGCCTCTCTTATAGTTTCTGTTGTAATATTGGCATTGAGATCAGCCCTTATCTGAGGGATTTTATCTGCAAAAAAGCCATTGAATAAGTCACAGCAGGCCTTGGTGGATTCTAAAAGTGGGTTCAGGGTGGGAGGTTGTTGAGTTAGCTCTTTAACCACCCTGAACAGCTCTGCTGGACGGGACTCTGCTGATGCAATTCGAGCAGCATAGAACGAGTTCTTTGCTGCATCAATTGCCACTCCATAAGAGCGAAGGAAGGCCTCATGGCGTGTCTTGTCAGATAAGCGGTGGTGTCTCCGCTTATAATGATGTATAAAATCTATCATATAACTTTTTCCCCTCAACACAATAAATAGATATGATTAGTGCTGTTAAAAACATGCCAAATCTGTGGAATCATGTAAGATAGGTAAATCCAAAGCCTATTTTGATAAATGTTAAAAGTGACCACCACAGTCGCTGTTGTGGTGTGCCTTCAAGTAGTTTCCAAATTGGGGCAACTCTAAGGCAAACCTATCATGAGGTTTACTTGGCAAGTTTCCTCAAAGGGGGTTTGCCACTGTCATCTTCTGAGGCTGAGAGAGTGTGACTTGCCCAAGGCCACCCATTGGATTTACATGGCCAAGCCAGGTTCACCACAATAGACTTCATGAAAAAAAGCATATAATTTCTGCAAAAATTAAATCATGTCTCCTTGTCCACTCTCACAACCAAGCATACCACTTTATCTACTGATCCTTGTCACTTTTAAAATTTTCATCAGCTATTCCATCATTAAAGGCATGCCACCCAATATCACACTAGAATAGTTTTTGTTACAATCAATTTCAATTTCATCTAAATTTCAAAATTCAGTCTTAGGCAAGCACTGGACAAATAACACAGGTCTGGGATTTAAAAACCCTTTTTTCATTATTGTAGCTGTTTTTAATGAATTTTGAGGTGCTGACTCTGAAAGCATAATGCAGTTGTTGTACCATATGCGTTCTTCCATAAAATTAATATTCTTATCAATTTAGTTATTACTTAGCTTTGATTGAGGTGCCTCTTGACTTATGCAAACGGTTGCCTAGAGATAGCTTTAGAACATATAAAGGCAAATAAATTGAAGTTTAAGCTAGAAAAGCTACAGCTAGAACCCTTTCTGTAGTGTCCCATCCTTATGGAAGCCATCTACTGAAGGCACTTCTGATGCATCTGACTACTTTTAGATAGACACTAGGGACCTCAATGGTTCAGTCCACTTTTTAAGTAAATATTGGTGCTGGTCTACGTTTTATAAACTGTAGTCTTACCAGATCCTGCTGCCTCTTTTCAGGTGAAATGAAACAATATGTTATTTTAATTAGTCAGGTTTTTTTTTACATTTTTGTTTTCTACTTTCCAAACCGCCATGAGAAAGTCTTGTTTTGAAAAGCAGAACCACTCCCTCCCCCCAAAAAAACAAACCAGAAATGTTTGAAGATGCAGAATTTCAGTACTTTCATATTAAACAATGTCCTGGCAGGTACTATTTTATACATCGGCATGTGTGAACTACAACCAACCAGCGTTTTCTCCAAACTGGTAACTGCTTCTGCAAGCGGCATTCAGAAGTCATCTTGGATGAAATCTCTATGAAATAATCCAAAGGAGTACATTTAGCAGTCTGAATGTTTCCTCTCCAACTCTACCATTTTTAGAAGATTGGCATTTCCCAGCTGAAACATTCAAATCCTCTTAGCAACTGTATGACATCAGGAGTTCACATTTATCTACTACAAGCTCTTTTCTGGGAGAATGTTTTCTAATATCTCTTCCCTCCCTTTGTAAACATGACCTAGATGTATGCTACAATATTTAACATGCTCAAGTATATCCAGCATGCCAAGCAATTCCTGCTATTGATAACTTTATCAGCATGCTTGTACAAAGTACATAAAGACATTAAGAATAAGAACTTCAGCATTTTATATGCAACTGAGTGGAGCATGACTACCTTGGTAAGATGATAAAGATAAATAATGTGAAACAATCACTTGTGATCCTTAGCAAAGAAATATATGTCATTGACACGTTATAATAACAACATTCTTTTATTTTAAAATAAACATACTGCATTTTGTTGCAAAGGGGCTCTGCCTGAAGCAGAGTTTCTTCAAAATGTTCTCTGTACTTGCTAGCTCTCCAGAAAAGGTTCAGTTCAGCAGAACAAGAAAGTCTGAGAGAACCTTAAAAAGACTTTCAGAATCCCAAATGAATAAAAAAAAAGTGGCCATCAGGTTATGGCTGGCAGATCACATCACCCCTTCACAGTGATATAGTGAGTCAGAACTTGAAGGGTCAAAACAACCACAATTTTGATTAACTGAAATGCCATCTTCTTCTATCTCACCCTCAGATGGCATCTGCACTGCAAAAATAATCTGGTTTGATCCCACTTTAATGGACATGGCTCAATGCTTTGGAATTCTGAAAATTGTAGTTTGTTGTGGCACTAGGACAAAGTTTATTTCTCCAGTGAGGCTGCTGCCTCTGGCTTCGCTAATGCCTCTGAGTTTTAACTTCAATCTTCACACTAGCTGGATGAAAATATATTGTTGTGAGCTATCACTGTGAGAGTGCTCAGTCATAAACAGGCAATTAAGACCTATTAGCTTTACAAAATACCTGTTGCTAATGGAGATCAAAACTGCTAGAACTGATCTGTTGACTTTTTGATAAAACGTTTATCACTGGAGTTGGGAAAAGCAACTCCCAGAAAACCTCATGATAGAAATTTTGCACTATTTGGGCATATATGCTTCCCTTTTTCATGAAATTTTCCTCTACTAAAGGAGAGAGATGCCTCACACCTTCCTCTGACTGGTTGGGTCCCAATCTATTTTCCTTGTTTCTTGTGGGATATGCAACATTGTCCGTTCTTTACATCTTAAAAGGTATGTTACTTCTATAATCTTGTTACATTCAGTTCAATGGACCTCCTCTGCAACTTTTGTTTTAATGTTCCTTATAAAAGTATCTTAGGCATACTTTTCTCCACTGTACTTAGCATGGCATACATGGGTGACTTTATGTGCACAA
>NC_056525.1:239592945-239604222 GCF_019175285.1 Sceloporus undulatus
ACAAACTCATCAAATGAACCGTATTGTGAAAGAATTGTCTCTCCGGTTATTAAATTGTTCAAGCCAACTTGCCATGAAGTAAGATGAAAGTAAGTAAGCAAGCCAGCCAAGTGTGGATTGCTATTCAGGCAGTGCTCACCACAAGCTTGGCCAAGGTCCACCACTGCTCATGTTGTTTACTTATTTTGTATGGCACATCTCATTGTTTTCACTCATGCTCCTCTCTGCACTATTTTGCAGAGTATGCTCTCCTTTTCAGAGATTCTTTTCACTTGTTCAAGCTTAAGAATCAGATGCAGTGGTTACAAGCTTGGGATTTCTCCAGGTCTAGGGCAAGCATATTTCACCAGGCCTCTTGGGCTAACAGTATTTCTGCTATTCTTCCTTGAAAATATAACATTCAGCTAAAGCAGTCCTTCAGATGTTGTTGCTCTCCCATCTTCATCAATCTCAGCCACTTTGTCCAGAGCTAAAGATGATGGATGGTGCAGCATTTAGAGGATTACAGAATCGCTGTCCACTGAACTTCAAGCTTCTTGCCTGCCTACTTCATCAGACCCTTGAATTTTTAAACAAATAATAAGATTTTAAATTGAAGTCTCCTATATTTCAGAGACAGGACTAGCAAAAACAGGCCTGAGCATTCCTTGACTAAGGAAACCCTATGAAATTCATGGAGTCTCTATAAGTCAAGAAGAAACTTAAAGGCTGCACACACATGAAGTCATACACATTGTGGAAGACATCAAAAAAGTATATGGATAAAATCCATTTCATACAGATGAACTGCTCACCACTGTACACAAGACCTATTGCAAATGAAGACATTTCAGAAGACCTTCCTCCAAATTAAAGTGACTTCCATTTGGTTTGGGAGTATTTCTTCTATATTTGTGTGCCTTCAAGTTGCTTGTTTTCTGTACATAACAAAAAAAAACTAATTAAAGAAGTGTGTTGATAGACTAGACAAAGACCCTTTTAGTCTTGTATTCTGTATACATCAGACAGATGTCTAAGAGTTCAAACATAAGGCATAAAATTGAATAGCTCCTCCCTTCCATTTCTCCCATGTGTTTAACATTCAGAGCTATAGCAGATAACAGTTCTATTTAAACATCATGACTACTGGTAAGTATTCAGCATAGCCATATATACAATCATCCCTCAATATTTGCGGGTTAAGCATTCATGGATTTGATTGTTCATGGATTACTGTTTATTTGCCACCACCTCGGCTGCTGCCTTATACATGACTGAAAAATTATTATTATTATTAATAATAATTTCCTGCATTTCTCCTAATATAGGGAGAAAATATGCTGGAACATGACCACAGAAGCATGCTGGAGAACTTAAAAATGCTTAGAGAAATGTTATTTTAAGTAAAAAAATAAAATAAAAAGTGTCCCATATTCACAATTTCTCCACTTTTCTGGATATTGATTGATTGAAATTTTATTTCTATACCACCGTTCCCACAATCACGGCGGTTTACAAACAATACAAATACAATACAATACAGATTAAAAAAAAAAACAAATTTAACAATGAAAAATACCCCAAATAAAACCAAACATAACTATACATCATTAAAATCCATCATAAAATCAGTTAAAAATTAATAATCAATCTAAAAATACAATACAATACATGGTACACAGGGGAAAAACAATCAGGACATGTGAGGGAAGGCTTGACAAAATAAATGAGTCTTCAGGTTCTTCTTAAATTACTCCAGGGAGGGGGCTAAGCGGAGCTCCTCAGGGAGAGCGTTCCAAGATTGCGGGGCCACAACAGAAAATGCCCTTTGCGCCGTTAGTACAAATCTTGTCTTGGGAACGCTCAGAAGATTTTTCCCACCTAACCTGAGTGTGCGGGGCGGATTGTATGGGGAGAGGTGGTCCTCCAAGTACTCTGGGCCCAAGTTATTTAGGGCTTTATAGGTAACAACCAACACCTTGTATTGGGCCCGGAAGCGGATTGGCAGCCAATGCAGATATCCTGCTGAGCCCTTACCATCATGAAGTTTGAGGTCTGTCTGTAGTTTGTGTATATTTTCAAAGTATTTATACTCCACCATTCTAATCAAAACAGATCTTCCCAATGGCTAACTGGGTTGCAGAGACAGAAGTCCAAATACTTAAAAAAGTAAAAACCCATTGCATTCCTCATACAGACCCTGCAATAGACTGAGGGAGGAGGAACATGAATAGTTATCAAACTTTGGCCTGCTAGGCGTTTGGGACTTCAAATCCCAGAAGCCCCAATTAGCTTAGCCTACAACTGAGGATTCTAAAATCTGAAGTCTAAAATGCCTGGAGGAGAAGACCTCAAAATTCCCTTCCAACTCTGATTCTAGTAAAGTACAAATGAGTAAATACAGCAACCAGCCAAACCTAATTCTACTAGAACTCTCAGCAAAGATTTATAACTGGCATAGAAAACATAATTATGTAGACACTTATGATCTCAAGTAGACATTTTGAAAATCTGAATGTTACCACAACCACAGGCCCTGCTTTCTGTGACCGACCACTTTACCCTTGGTTGAGATCAGATGAAGTAGATCTTCAGCAGAAGATCTCAGCATTTGCAAAGGTTTACTTACATAAGACTATGTCAACTGATACAACCTCATCCCACAAACTGTTATTAAACAAAGTCTACATAGTAGAAGCTATACTATAGTCAGCCCTCCACATTGGCAGCTTTGCCTTTTGCAAATCTGATTATTCACGGATTTGGTTAATATGTTTTATCTAGGAATCTCTAGATCCTCCAGCATGACTCTATAGTCAAGCTCCATCAAAAGTCACACTGGAGCACCTAGGGAAGTAGTCTCTCAAGTTTAAAAAAATTATATATCTTTTTCTTTCTTTCTTTCAGTTAGTTTCAAAGGTGTTACCAGATCTCTCTATGTACTATTTTTTGTCTGCAGTTTTTCCATTTTCACGGGGGGTCTGGTGCCCCTAAACAACAGAGAATGTGGAGGGTCCACTGTATATACCAACACTGAGATCCCCAGAAATATAAAAACCCCATACTATAGATTTACAGTTGCAGACTTTTTATGATATGTGTGAATTCTTCCCTCCTTACAGCTTTTTTGACAATTCCAAGAACTTAGAAAAGTAGGCTAACAAATGGCACACAATTCAAACTACAGGAATACTAGAAGGGTGCACTTGTTTATTGTGCTCTCTTTCATCCTAGACACATCTGGGCATAATTTCTACAGGAGGCAACCTCTGCTAACTACAACAGAAGCAAAAGAGCCCACAATAACCGAGATGCAACAGTCTGCTCCAATTTGTCACAATCACAGGAAGCGGCTCTGTGCAGAAATGTTCATAACTTGCCAGGAGTAATTTCTGTGTCTGCCGCCACCTCCCCACAGAGAGAACCAAATTCTCCGTTGCAAACTCAGCCCAGCTTGGCTAATGTCTAGAAGGTTCTAGCTGTTTCTACCTTTTTTCCAAAAGGTAAAAGGAGGTGATCTGGAGCATCTGCTGTCCAAACAAGAACTGATAATATTTCTGTTCCTGCATTTTGGCTTTCTAACTTAGGGTGCATCTGAATTGTAGAAATAATGCAGTCTGACCATACTTTAACTGTCACAGCTCAATGCTATGGAATTCTGGGGTTTGTAGTTCTGTGAAATATTAAACTTTCTCTGCCAGAGAGCTCTGGTGCCACAACAAACTACAAATCCCAGAATTTCACAGCACTGAGTAATGGCAGTTAAAGCACTGTCAAACTATTATTTCTGCAGTGCAGATGCACCCGCAGTTTGAATCTGTAAAAGTGTAAAAAATCTGTAAAAATTCCTTAAATTGTGCCATATATTTTAAACCAATTGTAATTAGAATAATAGAGTTGGAAGAGACCACAAAGGCCATCCAGTTCATCCCCTGCCTTGCAGGAAGCCATAATCAAAGCACTCCCAACACATGGTCATCCAGCTTCTGTTTAAAAACCTCCAAAGGAGACTCCACCACACTCCAGGCACCACATTCCACATCTTACCCTAAGTATGTTCTTCCTAATGTTTAGGTGGACTCTCTTTTCCTTTGGTTTGAATTCACTGATCTGTGTCCTAGTCTCTGGAGCAGCAGAAAACAAACTTGCTCCATCCTCCATATGAAATATTTAACTATAGCTATCATGTCACCTCTTAACCTTCTTTCTTCACAGTTAAATATTCACAGCTCCATAGACCACTCCTCATAGGTCATGACTTCAAGACCTTTTGCCATTTTGGTATCTCTCTTTTGGACACACTCCAATTTGTCAACATCCTTTTTGAATTGTGGTGCCCAGAACTGGACACAATATTCCAGGTGAGGCCAGACCAAAGCAGAAGAGTGGCAATATTACTTCCCCCAATCTAGACACTATACTGTACTTCTATTGATGCAGCCTAGAATCCTATTGGCTTCTTTAGCTGCCACATCACACTGTTGATTTATGTAAAACTCGTGATTTACTAGGACTCCTAGATCCCTTTTGTACATACTGTTGCCAAGGCAAGTGTCACTCAGCCTATACTTGTGAATTTTAATTTTGTCTGCCTAAATGGAATATTTTACATTTCTCTCTGGCAAAATTAATTTATATTGTTTTAAATTGCTCTTTACTGTTTTACATGATTGTAACTGCCTTTTTCTATACACTGCCCTGGAATGATATAGAGTGGGGCAGAAATGTGTGTGTGTGTGCGCGCACCCAAGTCACCTGTTGACTTAAGACAATTCATGAATTTCACAGCATTTCCTTAGGCGAGGAATACTCGAGGTTGTTTTCCCAGTTCCTTCCTCTGAAACATAGCCTACAGCACCAAAAATATACAAATTAGCAGACCAGCAAGTTTTGCTCTTAACTGTGCATGTAAATCTTGAATCAAAAAGGTCCTATGTCAGCAGCTAAGCAACACGTTTGTGTGAGTGCAACTCCTGCTATTCCTCAATATTGGTTATACTGACAAAGTCTGATGGGAACTGCAGTCCAACAATATTCAGAGGGTCATTAGATGCTCTTTTGAAAACACAATCTCAGAGTTGGGAAAATTTGAGGGGTTTCAACTCTATACTGCTGGGAGCTGCAGTCCAAAAAGGAACTATTCCAAAATCTGTTCAGGGTTGGTTATGGGCTCTTTTAGCTACATTCATTCCTGGAAATAGACTTGAGAAGACTGCAAACCAGTCTGTGACCAGAGACTAGTTTGGATAGCATACAAAGGGATTTTGTAGTAATTTTTGAGTGTGAGCAAAAAGATGTTGTAGCATAAGCTTTCATATGCTACAATGTCTTTTGCTCTGTTAGTTATAGCCACCCAAACATCTCATGTGATCACACCTTAGCAAGATTAACCAAGCTGGCAACTGTTTCTGGAATTTGGTTTACCTTTATAGCCAGCAAGAGCATTCGTCTACTTCAGACAACTATTGCTCTGATCCCCATACTGATTTTAAAAAAATGTCAAATCAAGTTATCTAGAAAATTCCCAGAGGGACCAACATTTGCTATACTGTTCTGCTACAGCAGAAATTGTTGTTGTTGTTGTGCGCTTTCAAGTCATTTCTGACATGGCAACCCTATCAGGGGTTTTCTTGGCAAGATTTGTTCAGAGGGGGTGTGTCTTTGCCTTCTTCTGAGGTTGAGAGTGTGTCAGCAGCACAAACAGTCTTATTTAATTGAAGAAAAAGAAGAGCCCAAGAGAAGGATAAATGTGGTTCAAGTGTTTAACAAGTTGTTTCCTCTGCTTACAAGTATCTTGTTGCACTTTAGCAGACTTACTGTAGCATAAACTTCTACAGACTGCGTTTTAGCTACTGTTCATATTTCTATGTGTCCTTTGTTTTGTTGGTTATGAAAGTTAGTTGTACTACTGCACTGAGGTCACTTTTGATGTGGAAAATCACACATGCATTTAGTAAGAAATCACCGGTGAGGCGATGGGCTCATGTCTATAGAAGCATAGGCCAGAATAAAGCAGTTTGCCTTTCAATGTGCCATAGGTCTGTTTTGGGTCTTCTTCTAGCAGATTACGAGGCGACACTTCCAGAATTTAGAAGCTGGAGTGTTTACTCCATTTCCTTCATCTTAACTGAAGAAGGAAGAATCTCGTGTTTCAAAGTTGCAACACTTCCTTTCCAAATATGCCTAAAAAAATCAACTAGTGAAGATGCAACAGAATACACAACTCTCCACATGTGAGCAAAGGAATGAACCTACCTACTTTATATGCCTCAAAGAGACCATTACTGGGTGGGGAAAAAAGTCCCCTTGCTTCACGGTGCAATCCAACATGATCTGTAAATGTCATTTTTTGCATCCTACTCCATTTTGACCATATACATGTACTTGAAACTTTATATACAGTATAGTCGAAGCTTTCCAGATTGTACTCTAATGCATCTGAGAAAGTGAATTGCAATCCACAAGAGTTTAGGTTAAAAGAAAATGGCTAGCCTTCAACGTGCCACAAAACTCATGTCATAGTCATATATGCTCTTCTTCTACTATGCACAACAGAGGATTAAGAAGAACAGTCTTGAGCCCCACTGAGCATAGAGATTAGTGAAAGTGTCCTCTATCCTTTGCCAGCTGTAACAACAACAAAAGATTATTTCACAGGCCAGCTAAATACAAGCGTTCCCAAACCTGTCACCTTTGCAATGGGATTGGGATGTGGAAGGAGTTAGAAAAGAAAAAAGGGAAGGAAGGAAGGAAGGAAGGAAGGAAGGAAGGAAGGAAAAGAGGAGAGCGAGAAGGTCCAGAAAGTGACAAACTACAAGGGGATGTGGAAGAAGGCTGGGAAACACAACACAGGAATCTTGAGGAAGGATTCTCATATCCATAAATAATATCCATTTTTAATAACAGAATTGTGTGAACCTAAACTGAGCCAAAGGGCCAGCTGTACATCATTGCTGTTATTGTTGTTGTGTGCCTTCAAGTTGTTTCCAACTTATGACAACCCTAAGGAAAAGCTTTCATTGAGTTTTCTTGGCAAGTTTCTTCAGAGGGGCATTTGCCATTGCCATCTTCTGAGGCTGAGAGTGTGTGTCTTGCCCAAGGTCTCCCAATGGGTTTCTGTGGTATAGTTTGCCTGGTGCTTTTTGGGGCCACATTAGATCAAGTATGGTTGTTGTGTGCCTCTAAGGTCCCAAAGTCCGAAGCACACTGCAGAAATAACCCAGTTTGAGACCGCTTTAACTGCCATGGCTCAATGCTAGGGAATTCTGGGAACTGCAGTTTTGTGACACATTTAGCCTTCTTTATCAGAGAGCTCTGGTGCCACAATAAACTACAATTCCCAGGACTCCCTAACACTGACCCAGGGCAGTTAAAGCAGTCTCAAACTGGATTATTTCTGCACTGTGTTTTGGACCGAAGTCATTTTTGACTTACAGCTACCTTAAGGCGCAGCTATCACGGAGTTTTCTTGGCAAGGTTTATTCATAGGAAGCTTTCCATTCCTTTCCCCCGAGGCTGAGAGAGTGTGGCTTGTCCAAGGTTTCATGGCCGAGCTGGGAACCCTGGTCTCCAGAGAGTCGTAGTCCAACACTGAAACCACTATGCAAGCTGGTTTAAAAATACGAGAGAGGGTTTTAAATCGTCACTCCTATACATCACTTTGTGAAGAATGTCTATTCAAGAACCATCCCAGAAGATGGGGAGTATTGCTTTACTAATTGTAAGATATAACAATATATTTTATTTTATTTTCATTTTCTGACCCACCTCTTCCCAAGGCTTGAGGCAGGGAATGGCATAGATTAAAATACAATATATAACTACAGTATATAACTAAAAGAGAGACAGTGTGGCACAGTGGTTTGAGTGTTGGACTACGACTCTGGAGACCAGGGTTCGAATCCCAGCTCAGCCATGGGAACTCAGTGGGTATCCTTGGGCAAGTCACACTCTCTCAGCCTCAGAGGATGGCAATGGCAAACCCCTTCTGATGAAACATGCCAAGCAAACCTCATGATAGTTACCTTAGGATTGCCATAAGTCAGAAATGACTTGAAAGCACAGAACAACAAATATAACTAAAGGCAGGAAGGAATAAGGCTAAGACAAGCATTACACATTCAAATTAAAAGTTAAAAAATACATCCATTTAAGATTCATACTTTAAAACCTATGTCCCTCGATACAAAAATACAGTACATTTTAAACTTTAATGCATAATTGTGTGTTTTTGGGGTTTTTTTACTTTTTAAATTGTTTACCTTTTGCTTATATTTTCACATTTTAATGGCATTGCACTGCCTGAGATTGTAACAAATTTGAGTCCCTACATTGAGGGAAAAGGTGGGCTATCAGTAAATATAAAAATAATAGATTAATAATTCCAGAATCCAGTAATCATTATTGTTATTATTATTAAGCTTTATTATTATTAAGCAGGCCTTGCCGGACTGACCTCCCGTTACACTGATGTCGAATGCCCTTTGTTTGCCCACATGTCTCTCCCCAATCTTGCCTATTTTAAATTGATTTTAATTTGTATTTATAGTGTTGGCATTTTAGTTTGAAAGTAAAGGATAAGGAGATATGCAATTTGTAGTTATGTATGCGTTGTGTATTTAATTATGCATTCTACTGCAACCCGCCTTGATCCTCCTGGAAAGGCAGGATATAAACAACCCCAATATTATCATTATCATTATCATTATTTATATTTATACCTACAATCAGTTAAAAACAAAATGAAATAAAATAAAATAAACCTGCCTTTGGTGTACAATACATTCTATTAAAAAAATTTAACATAATATGCGTTAATACATATCGAAGTTAAATAATAAAATGTATCAATATAATTATACAATAATAATAATGAATTGTAATAATAATAAATATTAAATAAATATAATATATATAACTATAAATAAACAAGTATAAATATAATAATAAATAAAAATAAATACAAACAAAATATAAATATATAAATATAAATAAATATAAATAAAATAAAATTATAATATAAATTTAAACAAAGAAATGAAAAGCATAATAATAATATAAATAAATAAAAATAAACATAAAATATAAGAAGAAATATAAATAAAATAAATAAATAGATAGATAAAAATAAAATAATAACTATAACTATAAATAATAATAAGAAGAAATATACGTTAAAAATTAAATTAAAATATAATAATAGCAATATGATGATGATGATGTTTTTCCAATCCTCCTCCAACACTAACCCAGAGCAGGCTAACTGAGAGGGATGGAGAGCCCCCAAAGCCAACCTTAAAGGGCTGGACCAGGATTCGAGCCTGAGTCCTAGGACTACACTACCAGTCGGGAGGCGGGGGATAATGGGAGTTGTAGTCGTTGCTTACCTGGGAAGAAGCGTCCGGCCTCCAAACCCACCCGCCCCTCCTCAAACGTGGGGCTCTGAGAGGAAAATAAAGAGGGGGCTTTCAAACGGTTCCTTGCCAGCGTCCAAAACAGAGGAACCCTCAAGAAACTAACCACCGCCTCAAGCGCTCTATTGCGCGCTCTCTCTCTCTGAGCGTGAGGCGCCCGCGGTCGGAGCTTTTATAGGCTGCCGCTGCCAAACGGCCACGCCCCCTCCCCAGGGTTCTAAACACGCCCACACCAAAACCCCGCCCCTCTGCTCGTTCGCCCCGCCCCCAGCGATCTTGCCCTTTCTCCCGCAGCTGGATGGCTATGTTACCCCGCCCCTCTCCCTCTTGACCCCGCCCCTTCTCTGCCCTGCCACGCCCACTTTGTGTTTCTTGCAAAAGCAATCTATGGTTCCAGGGCATTTGTTGGGTAGGAAACTGGACGTCCTCCTTTTCCAGGACGCGTCCTACATTTCAGCCTTCTGTCCAGGAAGGCTTCCCAAATATCCTTCATTCCTTGCAGGAAATTTGGCAATGTCCTACATTTTTCTTGACTGCCCTACATTTTTGTAGTGCCTTCCTTTGCACTTAGGACATCTGGTCGCCCTGACCGGGCGTCCTCCTTTACCAGGGCGCGTCCTACATTTCAGCCTTCTGCCCAGGAGGAATCCCACAATCCCCTCCTTTCTGTGCATGACTAAGAAGCAGGCATTTATATTTATATGAGTGCTTTTTTTAGCTTTTTGTTTTTATTTAGGTTTTTATTTTTTCCATCTTGTCCTACATTTTTCCTGAATGCCTTACATTTTATGGTGCCTTGTCCTCCTTTGTGGTTAAGGATGTCTGGTCACCCTGGACCAGATGTCCTCCTTTCCCAGGACACATCCTACATTTCAGCCTTCTGCCCAGGAGGAATTCCAAAATGTCCTCCATTTTGAGCATGGATTTATGTTTGAGGAAGTGTTTTTAGCTTTTGTTGTGTGGTGTCCTACAGTTCTTTTTGAATGTCCTATATTGTGTGGCACCTTGTCCTCCTTTGGCGTTGGGACATCTGGTCACCCAGTTTGCTGGAAACTGCTGGCTGGCTTCCCAGGCGCCTGGAATGGGCTTTGGCGGGTATTAATTCTCCATTTAAAATTTTCCCCTTTCAATTTTAGTTTTCCCCCTTTTAACAGGAGGCATGCAAAGGATTGGGGCTACTAAAAGGTTACTAATTATTCAGATTCTTCAGACAGTTCCCAAAGTCTAAATATGTGCTTCAGAGACCATAGCAAAGCCTTTGACTGCAGAGATCACAAAAAGCTATGGAATGCCATAGTTTTTCCTGGGTTTTTCAGGTTATGAGGCCGTGTTCTCAAAGAGTTTATTCCTGTCGTTTTGCCAGCAGCCGTAGCTGGCATCTTCAGAGGATGCCAGTCACAGCTGCTGGCAAAATGACAGGAATAAACTCTTTGAGAACACGGCCTCATAGCCTGAAAAACCCACAAAAAACTATGGAGACCAGCTGTGAAAGCCTTCAACTCCACTATGGAACACCTTTAAAGACATGGAAATGCCAACACATCTGACAGTCCTGAGGAGGAATCTGTACTCAGGACAAGAGGCTACTGTCAGAACAGAACATGGAGAAACAGAATGGTTCCCAATTGGGAAAGGGGTTAGGCGAAGATGTATTTTATTACCCTGCCTGTTCAATTTGTATGCAGAAAATATCATACAAAGAGCAGGGTTTTTCGGTCCATGTGGCCATGTTCTAGAAGAGTTTCTTCCTGACGTTTCGCCAGCATCTGTGGCTGGCATCTCCAGAGAATGCTTGCCTGGAAAAAAGTGGGTATATATACACTGTGTGAGCCTGGGAATGCAGGAGTGATTTGCATGTGTATTGTTCTGTGCTGATGGCAGGCCT